>NW_010225885.1:0-2909 GCF_000690775.1 Eurypyga helias
GGTCCCCAGCGTTCATTCTGGGGGAGTGCTGAGCTGCGTGGGCACCCCAGGGTGGGCTTTGTGGTGCAGTGTTGAGCCTGGAGCTGGGCGTTGGTGGGGCAGCGAGGTTTGGCATGGGTGCATGGGAAGGTGGGATGCCCTGGAGAAGGGGGCACGGTGCTCCCTGCGTGGATCTGGCATCTGCCATACTCTGGAAGGAGCAGGGGCCACTGGGGGACACAATGTGTAGGGCTGAGCCCCCCGAGTTTTCCAGCCTGAAGCCTCTGACACCCACCGGAGGCCGCATCCAGCAGCGGCAGTCCCAGGGCCCAGCGCCTCTGGGCAGCTTGCGCAGGCAGCTGGGCTGGAGCCTGAAGGTCGCATCTGACCCCAGCCTCCGCGCCCCCTACCCAGCCATGGCATCTCTGCGAAGCGATGGCTCAAGCTGTCCCAAATCCTGCTCCAGCTGCCCTCGCCGTGGAGGAGAGAGGCACAGGGGAGGCTGCTCGGCATGCCTCTGTTTTGGGGGATGCGGGGCAGGGTCTGGCCTTCATCCCACTGGCGAAGGTGGTGATGGCACGGAGGAGATGCTGTTCGAATTGAGCCACCCGTTGGAGGAGGGAGGCCCGCGGAGGCAGGTCCGAGGCCGGTTCACGCATCTGTGTTGTCATGGTGAATTTTCACCCAGGCACAGGGAAACTGCAGCGTTTCCCCAAAATCTCATAGGCTGCATGTGGATGTTGGGCTTCACCAGCAGCGGGATAGGATGGGTGAGCTTTGGGGTGCGATGGCACACTGCCAGGGTGGCAGGAACAGCACACGCCTGGCTGGAAAGCCAAGAAAATGCCGCTCGTAGGTTCTATGACTGTGCTGCCTCTGCCCTTGGCTGCACTCCCTCTTGGGGACCATCATGCTGGGATTAGTCTGGGTCAGACCTGGGAAGACATGGCAGAGCAGAAATACTATTTTCCTGGGGAAAATAATCACCCGTGGGGATGTGTTCCTGGCCCTGTCACCCTCCTGGGTCGATGTGCCAGCCCACAGGCTCTCTACCCGGATGGGTGTCAGCATCCCATGGGTGCCAGCTCTTGGTGCGTTGTGGGGCCGGATACAGCTCAGGGATACAGGGCTACGTGCAGGAGCCGGGGTTACAGGGCTGTTTCGGGTCAGGGTGTCCTTGCCCTGCAGAGTGGCTCCCCTGGGCCAGGCTGTGTCCCTCCCCTTGGTCCCCACGCCCAGGGTGGAGCGGGAGGATTTCCACTGCTGCTAAAAACCGGGAGCAAAAATAGCACTGGGTTTTGGCACGGGCACAGGAACAGGCTGCAGGGGCAATGCAGCTGCAGGGGAAGGAGGGATGTGCTTGGTTTGGGCAAGCTGGGTGGCAGGAGCACCCCAACGCAGGGAGATGCAGGGGCCAGCCCCTCCCTGCCCAGGTATGTCCCCCTCACCCATCCTGACAGCTTGGTGGTGCTTGGATCCCTCTCTGCAGTGGATGCTGGGGAGGTCCCTCTGCCCGGCCTCCCCAGGTGAGAGCCCTGTCAATACTGCATGGCAGCGGGTGGCACAGCTGGAGGCACAGCTGGAGCCATGGGGACACGGGTCCGTTCTCTCTCCTGTGGGTAGGGTCCCTCTCCCTGGGTGCCTGTTGGGTCATTGCTTGTAGGTCTTGTTCCCTGCTCAGGACTCAGGTGTAGATCTGCTCCAACTGGGAGCAACAGCTGTGTGAGAGACGGGTCATTCCTGTGTCCCCACAGGCCAAACCCTTCCCTTTCCGTGCCATCAATGCCTCCTTCTTCCCTGCACTGCTGCAGGTATCACCTCCCAGGGTCCCCAGATGCCTCATTAAAGCTGTGTTCCTCGTTACCTTGCTGCTGATCGGCCCCAGCGTGAGTTGCCAGGTCTCCCACAGTGGCAGTGCCACTCTGGATGCCCCCGTTGCCTGCCCCATGGTTAATCCCAGAGCTGCAGACCTTGGCCTTGGTGGAGGGGGAGGCAGTGGAGCCTGGTGGCCTCCAAGTTGGTGTGTCTGGTGGGAACTGTCAGCTTTGTCCCCTCTTTGCTGCCTTGGCTCCCCCTTAGACCCCGCCAGATGGGGAAGGGTGCTTGGGTGAGAGGTTTGGGTTTCTCTGGAGCATCCCCAGTCTGGGGACAGTGACCAGTTGGGTAGGCTCAGGGGAGCTGCATGGGATGGGTGTCCCAAGGAGGTGACCATCATGGGGGGACACCAGTGCCAATGTACCCCATGCTGCCTCGCTCCTGGCTGGTGATGGGGACATCCCAGCTGGGACCCACCAAAGGCAGGAGGGACAAGGGACATCCCACCACGAGGGGGCAGGACAGGTTAGACCTGGGAATACCCTTTTCCTGAAAGCTGAAGACCAGGGGGAGCTACAGGCCCCCCCATCTCTGTCCATCCAGCTCATTCAACTCCTGGGTTGAATGGGAGCTGTGGTGGCCCAGTAAGAGGGGCACCCCAGCCTCTGAGGAATGGTTATTAGCTGCTAATTGCTAACAAGCAAGGCCTGAGAGGGGCTGTGATGTCCTGGCAAAGCTTGGATACACCTGGCCCATGTCAGGGCTCTCCTCCATCCCACCCTCAGATGCCCCATCCCTCCTGATCGGCACTGGCAGGGCTCCCAGCCTGAGCGGGCTTCGCAGTGCTCCTTGATTTAAAGATTAGCCACTTCCAATATGAAGCTGAATGCAATATTAATGTGCTGAGCGCTGTTGCTAAGTCAGGGGAGTCCTCAGCCAGGGTGGCAGGGCCACGGGGGCACAAAGTGGCAGTGGTACAGGGTTTAGTCTGGGCTGCTCCAGCCCCCATGCACCCCGTTTTGGCCAGGGATTCGGCCAGGGTCTTGGCTGGGGTCTCCCATCTATCCATGCCCAGGGAGCTTGTGGGGAGGGGAGCGTGGGCCTGGCATGGGGTC
>NW_010225886.1:0-9628 GCF_000690775.1 Eurypyga helias
CCTCTTTGCGGGGAGGCGTGGGGATAAGCGTTCCAGCTGCAGTTTCCTACAGGGAAACCAGTGCGGGTTTGCCGGGCTGGTCTCAACACCATGGTAACTCCAACAGGGGTTTCCTAATCTGCCTTCCGAGTTACCCCGAGCGTCAGAGACTGCCGTGAGGCCGGGCAGCTGCCTCGATGTAGTACTGCGCTGTGCCGAGCAGCCTGTTAGCGCAAGCTGGCGTTGCCCCCTTCCCATTTTTCCATTGGGATACAGTCCTCGGCTTGCCATCACTTATCCCTTCCGTTGTACACCTGTGTGACTTCAAATTAGTTGGATCGCACCAGTGTAAAACTGAAAAAAATGCTGTTAATACTGCACTGCGGTGTCTGCTTCAAAATAGCCAGTGCGTATTTAAAAAATAGGGGTTTTGAATAACGTTTGATTTTGTTATGTACAGAACGACAGCTGTGGTACTGCAGGTGTTGGTCGACAGTTTCAGAACTCGAAGATGAAGGCTGAACAAGCTGAGAAACTTGAATTCGTAAGAACTGCAGAAAAGCTGAAAACTCAGTAAGTTAAACACTTCATCCTAAGTGTATTTTCATGCTGATGTAACATAACTCAGGGTTCAAGGTAAGATTTTGTAATAATGAAACCTTTAGGCTAAAATTTCTGGAGCTCAGGCAGATTATTGTGGTTATTACAGTATTTCAGGATAGGCTCATGAGCTCCAAAATGCCCTGTTTTTCTGATTACCATTTGGACTTTGGTCAGTCATCTTCTTTAGTAAGCTACAGCTGCACTAGATGCAAAAAAAAAAATAAAGTGCATGTGGCAAAACTGACGTCTCAGTTTTCCTACTCAGCTATGCTTACCCTTCTAAGAACCTAAAGCCTTTAAGACATACAAAAAGGGACATGCAGCATTACAACAGCTTCCTCAGAGAAGACTGAAAGCACTTCATCTGGAATATCTAGGCCACTGCTTTGGAAAATGGGTTCAAGACAGCTCAGGCACAGAAGTGATTTAAATCTC
Source organism: Eurypyga helias (assembly GCF_000690775.1). Lineage (NCBI taxonomy): Eukaryota > Metazoa > Chordata > Aves > Eurypygiformes > Eurypygidae > Eurypyga > Eurypyga helias. The sequence goes on from NW_010225886.1 coordinate 1,018, forward strand.
TTAAATGAGTAAGTGCTGTAACAACTACACCGGCGTCTGAAACGACAGGGTTTTTTCTCGAACAGATGAGCTTTATGAGGAAGAGCTGATGTAGCCCCCCAGCTGAAGGAGGGGTTTGTAGTTGTGAATCCTGAAGAGTGACAGATCTCACAGCCATGCTGTATGCTGACTGAATCAGCTCCTCCTCAGTTATTCTGGATCCTGGGTTATCGCTCAAAAATTGACTGCTGTGTCATGTAGATGTCCTAAGCAGCTTCAAACAAGGCATGCCATTTAACTACGGCACACTGTCCTTCTGTAGTGCTCTGTAGGCCTCTAGTGCACTCTTTGGGGAGGTTTGGTACTTGGGTCTACTCTGTGAATTCTGGTGGACAGCAAAGCACCGAATAGGGGTTTGAGCCACATAGCAGCAACAGTCTGCTGAAGAACCAAGCGGCTACTGAGAGAGACAAGAGTTTCTTGGGCTGAGAATAGTGCTGCTGAATGTCAGGAGTCCTACCAGATGTCTCGGTACGGTGTGGCACCACTGTCCCACCGTTCTGATCTCTAAGGTGGTGGCACTAAACGTCACAGGCCTGCTCAGGACTGCAGCACCTGCAGTCCTTTTGCACGTGCTGTTGTGTAGGTCAAGCCCTAGAATACTGCCTGGTTGTAGTGAGGCAAAGCACATCCCACTCTGAGGTGTACTCTAAAGCTTCTGGCCCTAGTAAGAAAGCAGAAGTCACCTATAGCTCTCTGTACTATACATAAGGCGTGGTCAATAAGGTAGCAGCTTTAATGTCTTACTTAAATGCTGATGAACTTGATGTAGTTGTAGTACTACTATTACTGGTGTTAAGGCTGAGAGAGGGTAGTTGCTTTGTCTGTCCTGGGGCTCCACCTATGTGTGCAGCTGCGTTAATACAGCCTGTCTGAGCCCCTGCGCTTTCCAGTGAACATTCTCACGAGGCTCCCTGATCGTGAGCATACAGATAAAACTTCAGACCAGTTCAGTGCGTGAAGAGCCACTGTCTGTCAAAGAGGTATTTTCCGTGTTAACTTCTTCCGCTTGTTCAAGTTCTTGGGTTACTGTGGTGTGTAGTCTAATCCTGAAGAAAGATTTTCCTTGAATACCGCTGTAGGAACAAACTAGTGATCTGTATAAAACCACAGAATCACAGAATGGTTTGGGTTGGAAGGGACCTTAAAGACCACCTAGTTCCACCCCCCCTGCCATGGGCAGGGACACCTTCCACTAGACCAGGTTGCTCAAAGCCACATCCAGCCTGGCCTTGAACACTTCCAGGGATGGGGCATCCACAGCTTCTCTGGGCAACCTGTGCCAGTGCCTCCCCACCCTCTGCGTGAAGAACTTCTTCCTGATATCTAATCTAAACCTCCCCACTTTCAATTTAAAATCTGAGACTGTCTTGCTGACACAGCCTCAGCTGGACACTAACCTTGGGAAGTCTTGGGGCTTTGCTAAGGATTCGTGGCTTACTAAGAATGGCAACTTTTTTTCCAGGCTTGCAAATATAGAAAAAGACAAAAATGGACCTCTTTACAATAGGAGGAGTCATTTCAGGGTAGAATACAGCATACTAGAGGAACTGGAAGAGAGCATGACTGAAAAAAAGAAAGTAAGTGGGGTTATATTTGGGGTTTTGACTACTGTTGTTTAAATGCTTTAATAACCAGCAGTGCAGAGGTTAGCTGAGGCAGAAGGTAGATGTCGATAAAAGTGTGGTATTTCACACTGCTGTCTGCTGCTTATGAAGAGTACTTCCACAATTCACTTGCAAAATGTTTATGCTTTTGAATTTTGTGCTTTCTGGGTTATTAACTGTATTCTTTTAATCTTGAATGTACCAGATACACTCACAACTTTGGTGAAAAGTTATTGTTATAGAAACTTAGAATTAATTTTATGTGTGTATTGCAAAATCTAGCAATAGTAGATTGTAGTCTAGCTATGGTAAAATCAATATATACTTACCACAGCTTAAGTATTCACACATGGATTGCTGCCTTTAAATATACTTCTAAGCAGTTCTGTGTTTGCACTTTTCAAATTTGTGAATAATGCATATTCATAGTCTAAATTGTGAGGTGAGATGGTACACAGTCTGTCCTACAACGTCTGTTTCACTTACAGACTGATTAAATAATTCAGGAAAAAAAGTGTCACAGTACCTAGATTGTTTCAAAAGTAGTCAAATCATGCTTTGCCTTCTGATACAGAAGATCAAAACAAATAAGTGGAAGAAGGGAAAGGACACACAGAGACAACCAAAAATACAATTACCTTAGAAATTTCTATGTGTGTTAATGTGCACATTAAACCATGGTCTTTACATCTTGCAGTCCTTAAGAAATGTAAATGTTTCCATGGAATGACTAGTCTAAAAAGTTCCAAAAAATTTGCAGGGGTGAGAAGGGACGATGGAAGTATGGATGGAGATACTGTTGTGAGATAACAAAGAGGACAAAGATGAGGGGTGTAAGGCACTGCATGTGAGATGTGAAGAAGCATTAAGAGTATGATCTTTTAGGATGTGTATTAGAACCCCCAAAATTCGCATTTACTATGTTGAGGTCTTTCAGCATCATACATGTGCTTGTTCACTTTCTTTGGACCCGGCAGAACTAGTGAAGTCATGCCTTAGCTACATTTTTTTTTTTTGACATTTAGGTCCTCCACTCTGTTATCCCTTCCTTAAACCAAATCTTCTAGGATAGAAGCTACAGCTCCTTAGTACCTCAGATGTGTCCAGAACCTCATCCTCATCAGTACTGTGTTTATGGTCTCATGAGGAGCCAAGTGGTAATAAAGCACATTGAGTGCATGCATGCTTGGAGTACATGAGAACACTGGCCCTGCTGTAGTTCACATAGCAAATAAGTAAGTCTCGTTGAAGTAGTATGTTCACGTACGCTTTCCAAGTTTCTTCACTGCTGAGTGGTTTCAGGCCTAGGCCAGAGTCTCCCTCAAAATTCAGAGGTGTCGTCTGTGTAGGTAATATTCTTCAAACTCTGTCTACCTGATAAAAGGTTTGGAAAAAACCCACAACTGAATTAATCTAAATATGAGTATCTTGTTGACCCCCTTTAGAACTAGGATCCACCCATTTTAAAGTCTCTTGACGCTGTGTGGGGAGGTACATTGCCCGTGCAGTCACCTACATGCAGGTACAGTCATGTTAAAATGCATAGTATTACGGCAGTTTCTTATGGTCAAACAGAATGTGCGTGCCCGCTCAGATGAAATCTCCGGTTTATTCTGGACACTTTGTTGCTCTTGTGTTGAATTTAATGCACAAAGAAACTGTTGGAACCATAAGCACCTTATTTTGTTTAACAGAAGCTAAAATTCTGCAGCAGCTCTCAAAAATACGAAATAATGTGAAGAGACTTCAGCAACAATTGAAAGATGTGAAGCCTACACCAGAATGTAAGTCATGACTACAGATTTCAAAACATTTTCCCCTCTGGACAGGTTTTTCCCATAGTCGGACTTGTGATTCTGTGCGGACTTGTGATTCTGTGCGGACTTCTGAAACTCGTTCTTGGGAAACTGTCTGCTTTCCCAGGAATTTGGGAAGAATTCGTAAGTGTAAGAAATGGTGAAAGATGGTGCAATTCTGTGTGGAAACAGAGAAACTTGCTCTGTCTCAGAAGTGGTGTGGGTTTGTTTATTTAGGCTGTTAAAGCCAGGAAATTCCTCCCTGTAACTCTCGGCCTTATGTAAAACGAAGTCAGTATTCTGGTGATATATTCTGGTATCCGTTTAGATACAGCTCCCTTTCATGTGGAAGGTGGTCACAGAGTAGGGTCTACAAGGAACTTATTTCTAGCCATCCACATAGCCTGGAGTGCAAGTTGGAATATTTTGTGGAACGTGGTGAAACAACTCCATCAGGTGGGATGTCTGAACCTTTTGGGAAAAAGGCACTGAAAGAACCATTCTCCTGTGATACTCTGCCACCTCGTGTGGAGCTCAGGTCGAAGCACTCCCACTAGCCGAGGGCTTTCTGATGCTGGGTAAAATGCATCTCACTCCGTTTAGTCAGTGGCTGTTGTATAAAAAATGCATGATCTTCTCAAGCTGCTAGCAAATTACCAAGAACGAATGGGCCTGAAAGCTGAACTAAAGCGTTTTAGATGACGTAACTGCACCAATTCAGTTCAGTATTTGCCCAGAGATACACTGTGCTGGTTTAAAACAGATTGTAAAACTTCTCTACCATTGCAAAATAGATCTTGCCTAGACAGCTGTCTTACTGCCTTTCTCCCTATCAGGACTATGGCGTGCTGACAGTACAGGATCAAGTCGTGCTTTGGTGCTTCTTCGTCAGCTTTGTAAAGGTAGAGACCTGTAGGCTAAAGAGGATCACTACAACCAAAGATTTGAGTATGATTAAGTCACTAACTGCATTGTTACAATAAACAGGAATGGAAACTCTGTAGGATAAGGCTGTCTGGTTCTGTCAAATCAGTTGAAGGTTACTCAATGAGAATGAGAATGAGACTCATTTAATAGAAATAAACATTTATACTGGGACTTGTATCCAGTTAGCTAAACCACTGTGAAATCACACCTTTTGACTAAATCAGAGTCTACCTTTCAAGGCTGTTTGAGGTGGAAATGCATGCGTTTTTGTGTACTGATACAAGTGTTCCAGAAGTCTGCAAGTGCTTACATTTCTGGATAGTGCTGAATCACTGGTAAATACTGTAGACTTCTTAAGTTATACACTCTTTTCTTCTTTTCCTTTTCAGTTGTTGACAAGCTGAAGGAAATGATGGAAGAAGTTGAAAATGCAGTCAATGCTTTTAAAGAGGAACAGAGGCAAATGTATGTTTATACATGCTTTAGCTACAAGTGCTTTCATAGGACACAGTGAAAACTGCATGAATCAAGTAAACTGATCTTTGATGAAAAGGCTTTTCAGAGAAAGGCTGCAGAAGAGATTAGATTGTGGGGTTTTTGTTGTTGCTGTTGTTTCATTTTTTAAGTGTGTGTGGTTTTTTTTCCCCTTTCTACTGGTGTCAGAAGGGGATTGAGTTAGTTGTTTTGAGTGCCATACATGTGTGCTTTCACTAAAAGGGTAACTTAATTCATACTGTGTAGTGCTTTATTATGGGATCATTACAGCTGTGCTGTAATCTGTGTTACCATTTCAGTTCTTAATCTTTGAAGAATAGCTTTTGTGTGGTACTGAACAATTCCAAAATTCATTTTCGGTGAATAAACAATGGATACTGGAAATTTTTTTCTTACATTTCAGTGTTTGTTCTCTTTTCAGATATGAACAGCTTTTGAAGGAGGAAAAAACTGCCATTAACGAGCTCCGTGTCTTTGAGAGAAAAGTGGAAAGGTGGGCATTAGACAGCCAAACAACAGAAAAAGTGTTGAAATTACCATCATCCAGGGGCTCAGTTGATAAAACACTGGAAAATCATCTACCTGAAGGAGTAACAGAGTTTGAAAGATTTCTTCAGCGAACAGGAGGGCGGCAAGGCGGCTGGGATGATTATGATCACCAAAGTTTTCTGAAAGTATGGACAAAACACAAAGGAAGGGTGTCTTATGTGGATGAAGCCCTTGAGTATCTCTGTGGAAGAACAAAAGAAGAAATTGAACAGCATGGCAAATGGTATCAAGAATTTCTAATTTTACATGAAAGAAAGAAAGAGGTAAAATAATCCTTCTGGGACTTCTGTAGCTGTAAGAAAAAGTACTTATTTTTAAAATGCATCCATTTCTTAATTTCGTGTTTGCCTCTCTTGTGGTAGACCTAGGTGGATTTCTGTTATAGCTGATGGTATATAACTGAAACCTTTGGCATCCACAGTTTGCCAAAAATCTTTGTCCTCAAGAATTACCAATAATTGTAGACCTCACACCACACTGAAGGTCCCTAATAGTGTCTGTTCCACCACAAAGGCAATACACCTATGCCACACTGACACATAGAATTGTGATTCCTTCAAGAGCTAACCATCTGAGTAATAAAAGATACACTGACATAAAAACTGAATTATAAAATAGTAGGTGGATTTACTAAACTGAATAAAAATAGTAAGACGAGAAATATGTTTGCCTTAAAAAAAGCATTTAAAGCACCAACATTCGTAACTACCCAAAGTTAATGTGAATACCATAACTTAAATGATTTTAGCAGGCACGTATTAAACCTGCCTGTGTGATCTGTAAGAAAATGGTGAGAAAGCAGACGTAGGTGCTTACTCGCCTTAAATTTTGCCTTTATTGGACTTTCCATTCCTATCTGCAGTTTGTATCCTCAGAGCATGTTCTCATCAGACCAAATCAACGGGAATGCGAAAATTGTCATGAAAACCTTTTTTTCCCTCCCTTACTATTCTCTTGCAGTCAATTAAGAAGTGGAAAGAGAAGCAGCAGCAAGAAAAAGAAAGAACCTTGAAGGAGAAAGAGAAATCAGAAAAAATGCTCAAGGAAGAACAGCTACAGCGTGAAGAAGCGAAGAGGCAAAAGACAGGAGAAGAAAGAAAAAGGCAGCAAGCAGCAATTGAAGCATGGAAGAAGCAGAGAGCAGTAACATTTGCAAGGGAGCAAGCATCACAACTGAAACTGGAAGAAGAGAAGGAGAAAAAGCAACAAAAAGAACAGCAGCGGCAGTGGCACATGAAGTTACTGTTGGAAAGGTATACCTTGCAGAAGAAAGAAAAGGAGGAACTTGAAAAGCTTGAAGAGGAGAAGAGAAAGGAAGCTGAAAAGGCGGAACGGAAGAGAACCGCTGCGCAGGAAATTACCAGGTTTCAGGAGCGTGTGCGTAATTATGTCTCCATTTATGCGTGTTGTGTTGTTTTTTAAATGCCTATTTCACCCCCCAGTGAAATCTGTTAAACACTTGTTAAAATCCAAGTTTCACTCACTTAAATCTGGTTTTGATTCACTACGAATAACAGCATGTTGCATACGAGAAACAATATGAAACTTTATTTTAGACAAGTATGTTCCTTCTCCTCAACATCTCAGTTCTCCGGGGTTATTCAAGGCTGTGTATCGTCCTGCATAGAGAAGTGGTTTTATTTACTTCAGCGTGGAAATGTTCGGGAAAAACAGCTTGGGCAGTGTTGCCCTCCCGAGATGTCAGAAGACCTGATGGTTGTGTGCAGATAGGAAACAAAAGGAGGTGTTAGAATATCCTCCAGGTTTCAGTAGCTGTAAGGTCACTTTAGATCCTGTTTTGATGCAAAACTGATTATGGGAGAAATCACATTCTTGTCAGCATTCACACTACAGTTCATTTTTATAAACAGAGTTTAAACTGCTACAATTATTATTTTTTCCCCCAAAACTGTGTAACTATAATGTTTGTGCAGCACAAGCTATAGCAAGTAGCTACCTAGCATAACTTTATTCTGTACTGAGACAAAATAATTGAAAAAAAACCAAAAAAGCCTATGAAAAGGCTGCCTCTATATTTTCATACAATCCGTTTCACTTCCAAACGAAAGTTTGCTTTTCCATTCATTATGTGTTTCAGGACCTACATAAACTGGAGCTGAGGATTCTACAAAAACAAGCTAAAGAGCTAGAGAAACGAGAAAAAGAAAAAAGGCTGGCAAAGTTAAGAGAGAAGGTAACTCACCTTTTTTGCTTTGTTTTAATCTGGGGTGTGTGCGGTTTGGTTATGAAAACTATATTCTTCCTTACTGATCAAAAAAGCAATTTTTACTTACTTAAATGGCTTATGAAGAAAAAAAAAAAAAGATAAGTCATGCTTGTTATCAGGATACAGAAATGCAGTAGGGATAGTTCATGTTTAAAAAAAGGTAAGAGAGAATTTGTTCACCTCCCAGCAATACTTACCCTGGGTAAAGCCTGTAGCTCGTGCAAAGTAGCTGCAATACAAGTGGTGTTTTTTAATTTTTAAATGGTTTTCTACCATTAGTTAAATAAGTAGGCTGGCTTCAGAACAAAAAAGGGGAATATTGTCCGGATGCTTAAGCGTTTATCCTCTTAAATGACTACATCAGTTGCTGCCCCTCTTAGCGATTTCACGTTTCTGCCATTTCCTGCGGCAGCGTGGAAGGAAAAGTCACTTTCTGGCCAGCCAGCCAGCTTCACTCCGCACCCACCGGTACGGTGAAGAGCTAACAAGCGTACGTAGATCGTTCTGCCCTCAGACAGAAAGACCCAGTTTTTTGTTTTCGTTCGCTTTTCTCTCCGAGGTGGAGACGCACGTCCGCAGAGACCCGTCCAGGCTGCGCAGACCTACCAGGGGCTGGGAGGAACGCACCAGGGACATCGCACCCACAGCGCCAGAACCGCCTTTACGCATTCCTCACCGGTAAGGAGGAGGGCGGGGGACGCGTAGCGTGACCCAAGTGCAGTTGTACGTGAGCTCTTTATGCTTTTTTTCCCCTGTTTTTAGAGCTATCCCAGCCTGGAGACAAGGGTTGTAGAGGACCATATACAACCATCTACATCTGTCGCGGGACGGTGACTCTCCAGCACTCCCAGGACTCGACACCAAACTGCCCTGACCCAATGACGTATATTACCTTTGGAATTCCCCACTCTCGGGTCTGTCAGCTGTGGGACGGGCGGGGCGAGCGCCTTTCCGGGCTGGCAGCCCAACAC
>NW_010225887.1:0-1604 GCF_000690775.1 Eurypyga helias
CCGGCACCTCTCTCCCTGCGCATCTGTCCCAGCACCACCCCACCCCCCAAAGGGGGAAGCAGAGCTGGGGCGGCCGGTGGCGGCAGCGCGGCCCCCCCGCAGGAATGGAGCTCCATCCCGGGTGGCCGGGAAGAGGGGAAGGTAGCCGAGCCGCCGGCTGGAAACCTTCCCTGCGCTCCCAAGGTCTGACAAGTAGCTACCTAGGTAAATAATTTCAATTAGATCTTTGCAAAAGGAACCGTTTAAATTAATCAGCTTGCCTTTACAAATAAGACTTTAAAAAGATATTATTTGTGATTTAATGAAGCCAACGTTAATTATGGCCTAGGTTATTTCAGAAGCTGTGAGTTTTTTTTTTTTTTCCCCCAGTAGTAATTATTCTAGAAAGAGAGCTATTTATATACCCAGACTAGAATATTTAAAAAAATGATTCATCCCCAGCCTTACCCTTAGTTTTACAGAGCACAGAGTGAATCTTTCCCTGTATGAAAATTTGCATTAATCCATATGTATTTATGTCTAAGTTGTGTACATGCAAATTATGGTACAAAATGACACCAAATGTTAGTTTTCGTGAACTCTGGACAATTTCTGCTGTCTTTTTTTCCCTCAGAGTAGGTGCTAGTTAATATCATGCGCATTCAGGAGGAACAGCAATATGTACCCTTTCGAGGGCCTGATCCCATTAACAACAGGATTCCTCCTGCTGCTCTGAAAGCTTAGCAAGGCAGCAGGAAAAGAAAAAATCTTTGTTAAAATGGGAAGAAGGCCGAGACTTTAAAACAAAACTCCACCCACATAGTCAGACACCAGAGGAAAATAAAAATCTCTAAATAATGGCGGGTTGATTTATTGGCAGAGATTAACTCTGCACAATTGGATCTTCTTCCATTTGCGAAAGCTCAGTGTCCTATATTGGAGCTTATTCATATTCATGAAAGTGACAGTAGTTGGCTGGCTGAACAATTGCTTTCAACAATGTCTCTTCTCAGAAGTAAAACTGTGAAACTGATCAGGATGCCCTGGGATCTGAGCTGACAGTCTTGTGGACAGTCCCTTTGCTCACTTTTGTTGAAAGCAGGAAAGGATGGCCAACTGGAGGATTCTTCTTGATCTAGTAGGGTGGTTTTTTTTTGTTGGTTTATTTGCTAATCTTGAAGATCAATATTGCATTTATGAAGACTACTAAGAAAATAAAATTTCTCTGTTGAAAATCCATGCTGAAGCCACAGAAAAGACTTTGGTCAGGTTTTTAATCTTTTTGATACAAAATCTTTGGGCTACCTGAATATATGTAAATGAAGGTGTTTCTTCCTGTCCCTTCCAATATGCTCTCTCAGGGCTCCTGTGTCCATTGCAATGAGAGCTGCTCTTTGATGAAGTGTGCTGGAGAATTAAGTGGTTGATGAATGTTCACAATTCCAAAAAGAAATTGTTCTCTGCCACTGCTTCATTAAGGCAGTGGGTCTTGTTTTGGGGAAGACTATGAAATGATCTTATCTGTGAGTAAAACCTTGCCAGAGTGGGAGAGCTAAGGGAAGAGTCTCAGACTTCGCTCAGTTTCTTGGCTTGCTTTGTTGGTTCAGGTCAGGTCTGTTTTTTTT
>NW_010225888.1:0-1664 GCF_000690775.1 Eurypyga helias
CCTGCCATTTTTGTTGCCAAGTCCTCGTTCCCTATTCATGTGGTCAGGCAAAACTGTATCAGTGGTTCGTACAAGACGAGTGGTTTGTATAAGACGAGATGAAGGTCACAGGGCGTGTTACAGGACATCTGGGACAGAGAGTTATGGCTACAGAACAAAATAATTAAAGCAATACAAAAGCAGAACCAAACTAGCATCGGTGGTTAACCCTTGCCCCGGCCTGGCTTCAAAGATACATAAACTAATGTTATAACAAATTCGAACTAAACACCAGTTTCCCATATCACAAGGACCTCATTATTGTACAGATTTTGTGTGTCCAGAGAGATCAGATGATGAGATCGCCAGGACATTCTCACAATTTTTTTTTCAATTTTCCTTTGTTTTCACAAAACTATTGAAGTGTAATTATTTCTGAGCTGCTTCTATAAATCTCAGCTGAAACTGGCTAACTTGGTCCAAAATGTACAGGAAAAGTGGTGTGATGCACTGGAACAGGGTGCAGCGGACAGAACGCCTGCAATATATTGATGACATCCTTGTATGGGGCAAAACAGCAGATGAAGTTTTTGAGAAGGAGATCATCCAACTCCTTCTGAAAGCTGGTTTTGCCATAAAACAAAGTAAGGTCAAGGGACCTGAACAGGAGATCCAGTTCTTAGAAATAAAATGGCAAGATGGGCGTCGCCAGATCCCGATGGACGTGATCAACAAAATCACAGCGATGTCCCCACCAACGAGGAAAAAGGAAACACAAGCTTTCCTAGGCGTTGTGGGTTTCTGGCGGATGCATATTCCAAATTACAGCCAAATTGTCAGCCCTCTCTATGCAGTGACCCAGAAGAAAAAATATTTCAAATGGGGCCCTGAGCAGCGACAAGCCTTTGAACAGATCAAACAGGAGATCGTGCATGCAGTAGCCCTCGGACCAGTCCGGACAGGGCCAGAGGTAAAGAATGTGCTCTACCCCGCAGCCGGGGAGAATGGCCCTACCTGGAGTCTCTGGCAGAAAGAACCAGGGGAGACCCGAGGTTGACCCCTAAGATTCTGGAGCTGGGGATACAGAGGCTCTGAGGCTCGCTACACTCCAGCTGAAAAGGAAATTCTGGCAGCTTATGAGGGAATTCGATCTGCCTCAGAAGTGGTTGGAACTGATGCACAACTCCTCCTGGCACCTCAACTACCCGTGCTGGGCTGGATGTTCAAAGGCAGAGTCTCTTCTACTCATCATGCCACGGATGCTACCTGGAGTAAATAGGTCTCACTGATAACATAATGATCTCAAATAGGGAATCGCCATCACCCAGGAATCTTGGAAGTGATCACTTACAAGCCAGAAGGCAAAGCGTTCAAAATGTCACCAGAGGAGGAGGTGGCACATGCTAAAGAGGCCCCTTAGCACAATACATTGCCAGAAATTGAGAAGCAATTGGCTCTGTTCACTGATGGGTCTTGTCGTATTATAGGGAAACATTGGACATTGAAATCTGCTGTATGGAGCCCTACATGACAAGTTGCAGAGACTGCTGACGGCCAAGGTGAATCGAGTCAGTTTGCAGAGGTAAAGGCCATCCAGCTGGCTTTGGACATTGCTGAATGAGAAAAATGGCCAGTACTTCATACTGTCTCATGGATGCTCGCAAATGCCCTGTGGGGGTGGCTAC
>NW_010225889.1:0-2136 GCF_000690775.1 Eurypyga helias
GCACTCCCAGCTCCTGCTGGACTGTGTCAGCTCGTTCGCTGCACCATTACGCGCTCCTGCGGTAATTCCTGTTCTGCAACACCACCGTGAACACAGTGCCAGGGCTTGGAGGAAGGAGGGGGGCAGCGAGATAACCCCCCCTCACCCTGTAAATGCGGAGTCCAGCCAGCGAAACGTGCCCCGTGCACACGCAGGCCGGGAGTACTCGTCAGGGGGAGCTGGAAGACCAAGCGTGTCCCGTGTCCTGCTTTCACCCCCCCTGCGAAACTGTTTGCCAGAGGATTTTGGAGCCTCTGGGATGAAGCAGCAGCGCAGGACTTTGCCTGTCACAGCCCAGGCTCCCGAGGGACACAGCTGCCTGATCTCAGAGGAGAAGCAACCCCTTCACCTGTTCCCCATTCCTGGAGTTTTGCCTTTTAGGCCACGAGAGCTGCCAAGTGTCAGGCGGCGCTGGAAAGCCAGCCTTTATTTATACGCTCCCATGTGAAGCGAAGCTCTTCTGATGATGAAGCTAATTTTAGCTGGGACAAGGGGAGGGTCTGAGCCACAAACCACACGTTAGAAATCTGGCTCCACCAGTCTGTAGGTACTTTCCGCAAGACTTGAGGCATCCGATTCCACCCCCCCAGAGCACAGAAAGCGTTCATAACGGCGCAGAAGCGTTTTGGGATAGACAGCAGAGACCCAAGGCCCGCTCCAAGCAGCTCTGGGATGTCTCCGTGTAATTGAACTCTCACTGGAGTTGGGTCAGGCTGCTGCTGTTTCCAATTTCAGCTGGAAGGGGTGAGGGGAACCTACCAAAAAAACACCCTAAACCCCAGGCCGCAGCGCACATGATTCTTCCCCCAGGGAAGGAGGGGAGCGCAGGAGCCAAATGTGCCACGAGTCACTTGGCTCAGGGCGGTAATGGGGGGGAGGTCCCATCCTCCCCCGTGCTGGGGGCTCCCAGCCAGAACCAGTTCAGCAGCAGAACCTGACCATTACGTTCCCGGGCCTCCCCAGGGGACGCTGCTGCCCTCCCGTTGCTTTGAAAGCTCTTTGCGTAACGGCCCCACCGAGATTAAAAATGCAGGAGGGGAAAGAGAGAGACTCAGAAACTGCCTAATGGAACAGCGGAGGGTTGCCAGGAAAAGGAATTTAATTTCCCAGCTACTGAGAGGGTGCTCCAAAGAGCAGAGCCCCAGGAGGGGGAGACAGCTCTCGGCAGCCAGCGAGGAGGCTGGAAGAAAGCGGAGATCAGAGAACCGGAGCACGCGCTTCCTTTACCTACACCTTCCCCCAGATTTGTACCACCAAGTGCATAATCTCATTTACGCCTTATTTGGAGTTAATTGGCCTTATCTTGATAAATCAACTTAAAGCCAGTGGAGAAGGCAGCTCTGACTTAACTCGGAACAGTTACACCAAATCCTCTTGCAGGGCTTTTGCTCAAAGCCTCAGTTTAAGGGGCCCTGGGATACACGATTTAATCTTCCTCCACTTTGCACCTCGGTGTTTCCAGGGCTCGCGCTTTCGACGTCTTCTAGCTAGAGGGATTCGAGCGGTGGAAGCCTGGTTGAAACGCCCCACACCCACCCTCCTGGAGCCTCTCGACTTTCACCCACCCAGGATACGACCGCCTGGGTGTTCGGTGAGCCACAGGCACGATCCGACTGCACGCTGGCAGGTGGATGGCCTCCCCCCGCCCCATGCTCACGCTGCTGACAGGGAAAGTGGCGGGGTTTATCTCTTGCTTGCTTTTCCCTTCCTTGCTGACTCAAGACACGTCCTTATCAGCGGTCAAACGCTCCTTCCTACCAACACGCCGCTGACAGTTCAGTCCAGCGTGGAGCTCCCGGCCCCAGCTCCGCTCCCTACCCAGCTCGAGGCTGGCCAAGACCTCGCATCCAGACACAGCCCTGCTCCAGGCGACTTCCAGCCACGCGGGAGTCTCTGAGTTCTGAGGAAGGACTCCCAGAGGATCTCTCCAACAGGAAAAAAAAAGAGAACGAGTCCCGTTTGTTTCTGCTTTTGCTTGTCACGCTTGGCCAGAGCTGTCAGCCGATGCCGCAGAGGATTTCCTCCGGTGGTTTTCCCACCCAGGGAGGAAAGGGCTCCCCATCCAGCCAGGTACCCCAAATCGGGACTCCCTGGGCC
>NW_010225890.1:0-16972 GCF_000690775.1 Eurypyga helias
GACTCCATTTATTGTAACTGAACACAACAGAAGGTCTGACACTTTTTTTTTAATTTTAATTATTTAAATTTATTTTTAAAAAAATATTGATACTTTTCAGCATCAGGCATAATAGAAAGGGAATTGCAAACAAGTTTGTTGTGAAAGACTGCACCCTGAAGTCAGCAATAATCAGGATCAAGCAGAGAAGCTTTCTGGGAGAGCAATACAAAGGTGTGTGCCAGGAAGACTATGAGAAGGAAAAAGTATGGGAGAGAAAATCAGGGGAAAGTAAAAACTGACTTCCTTTCTGTACTATTTCTGCTCAGATTGTGGTTTTGTTATAAGCACTATGTAAGGAGCAGTCACTTCACTCTACTTCCCCAGATCACTTTTGAATATGGCCCTTGACTGATCCTGGCCAGAGTAGGAAGTTTGTACTAACCTTGTCCTCTTGCAGAAACTGTCTTCTACTCTTCTTCCCTAACTACTCTGTCCATTGCTCTAGCAGAGGTAGTGTTAAGGCTGTGTCCTTTTTCTACCTACCTCATCCTGGGAAGGATAAGAAGTTTGAGCAGTCTGGTATCAAAGTTTAATTTCCTGCAGTGGAAAAGGGGGAAGTAGTTGCATGAAATTTGCACAAATCCAAGTATATTTTAAAGATGGGTATTATACTATGGACAACATCAGAGCAAGGGATGAAGGTGTTCATGATGGTTTGGACTGGCAGGGTCCCTTTGCATTTATATATGTTCATACTTTTTTAAAATAACTTGTAAAAAAGAATAACTTCATTTTTATGAAACAAACACCTGTGAAAATTGTAGTCAATTTGCTGTATTGTAACAAATATTTTGTTTGTGGATTCCCTGATTTTTTAAGAAAATTAAAATGGTCTATACAGCAGAAGGACTGATCAATGCCGTTAATTTGAAGCATGCCCTTCAGTTGTCCTAGATTGTTACCACTGCAGAAAGTGTCTGAAACACTGATACAGTTCACTACAGATGGGATTGAATACCCCTCAAAATCTTTACCATCTAGTCAATAAACAAGAGATCAAATCAACATCAAATGTCAACAGTGTATTTCCATTACAGAAACAGACAAAGAAGCAAAGTTAAGGTTGACATAGCTATGTAAACAGTTTGTTAATCATGAGTGATAGAGGCTTATGGGGCTTTTGGGAAGTGGTTAAACTCCTTAACCATCCATGTCTAGACAGACATACTAGTTCTGAACATGAAATAGAGATGAGGAACCCTTCCTCCACTGCAAAGAAATGTCAGCAAAATCCATTTTGATGAATACCCATCTTCTGTACACAAAACATCGTCTATGCTCATGGAGATCTGTATCTTCCATCCAGGGGTGAAGCAAGCATTGGAGCTTGGAGCCATTCTATTCCACAGATCCTGTCAAAAGCTCTCAAATCTGGAAGGCTGCTGTCTGTGTAAAATGAAAGCTGCAATTCTGAAATGGTAACCAAAACCAGTAAAATTAGGTTTAGCAGAAGCGTAGCATGTTCTAGAGCTTGTCAATGGAAATACTGGTGTGTCAAAATGGCAGAAGCCAAATCATCCTGATTTCTTCTTTGGAAAGCATATCTCCTCTGACGTGACCTTTGCTAGGACAGAGTTTAGTTATGCTAGGCAAAGTTTTCAGTTCCTCATTCAGAGGCTGGAAACACTAGCGTACAAATATGAATCAGTTTTGAGGTCAAAGAGTATACTCAGCCCAATAGCACAAAACAAAAAATTGAGCAGATTCTTCATAGTTCAAACACAGCTGGTCTGATGCAAATGGCAGCACAAAGATGAGTGTTTGCCTTAATGGACTTCAAGGATACTCTGCCATATTTACGCCTCTCTCCTTTGCTTCAAAACTTGCTGGCACAGATTTGTTCTTATTCCTAAAGTCTTAGTCACTATGAATCGTTGACTTCTTTTGAAAAGCCTCCAGCCTCACCTATAGAGAGATTTATTTGTAAGCTCTTAAAACAATGTGTGGATGAAGAAAGAGTTGCTTATTTTGGTTAACCACCAAACAGTTTGACTGCACTCACAATGCATAAGCAAGAAAAATGTTCAGTTATAAAGTTTGGCTACATTCTAATACAAACATCCTCTATCCTCCAAGGCTGTATATTCAGGGGAAATTGGGATCATACCACACAGGATCCCCAATTACCATCTTCTCTTTATCTAAGCTTCTCAGTTGGGAATAAATCATTTTTATTAAATCACAGATTTGCCATTTTTATTAGAAAAATAGTGAACTACTGTTTCTGTGCCTTGCAATGTGCAATGGTTTCCTAAGTCTGAATGTGAAATAAAAGCATTCTTTTTTGAATGAGTTATAAAAGGGTTATAAAATGTTGGAGTTGCTGATAGCAGTTAGATGGAGGGATGTTTTCCTGATTTTTGAGGGTTTAGCAATTTTTATCCTCTATACTTCCCAAAGACTATGTCTACACTTACAGAGATTGCAGTGTAGTGTTAAAGTACCAAATCAATTTAAAGCCAGCTAACGAGAAACTGATAGTTCTCCAGCCACGGCAACATAGGCAGACCTGAGAAACCAGAAAGATACTTCTGCCTGCAGTTCAGGCTCCTGTGGCCAGGTTGAGCAACTTCATGCCACTGTGCAGTGCTCAGGATAGACTTTTTTATGTTTTCAGTCAAGATGTCATGTTTTGAAGGAGGAATGAGGATGCTCCTATTTAATGGATGCTGTCAGGGTTGCTGGGAGTAGTCCACCCTAAGTTCCTCCTTGTTCCACTGCTTTTGCCTCTCTTAAAGCTGTCACATAGGGATTTTCCATGCTTGGACAAATTTTGGCTGATTCATTCATGCAGACTATGTTGTGCTTGCTATGAGGTTAAGGCAGTGCAGAAAGCATGAGAAACTTTCAAAAGTAAATATAATATTGACCAGTGTTGCAAATACTTTGGACACGTCATTGCACGGTTTGTTTCTCTTCTCCCGAAGTATCTGGCATGCAAGTATTTGCAATTGCATGAGCCCTCCTTTGCGCATCCTTCTTTTGCTTATAATTTAACTTAACTACTAATATACTGGGTCAGATCAAAGGTTCATTGAGTCAAGTAGCTTTACTTTGGGTGACTATGTTTTAGTGAAAGAAATTATAACATAATCCATATGTCACTTCCAGAATTAAAGCCAAGGCAATATCACAAATCATGTGGGTTGAGATCTTCACAACAGTGCTGTGCCTGCTGATCTTGGACACATTCTCAAAAGATACAGTACTAGGTCAAAATACTCCCTTTAATGTTTTTGAATGCCTGCTCCTTTTCTTCCCCCATTTCTTTGGCATCTGTCATTTAAGGAAATCATCAGGGCTCAAGGTGTATATCTACCTTACATGTCTTGAAGTTTTCATTGTGGCATCACCCTGGTGGCTAGTTATTATCTTTAGCAACCTTGCCCCAAATAATGAGCTAATGAACATGGAGGCAGTGGCACTGCTGTTTCATGTGATGAGCTTTCCCTTC
The DNA here is from genome assembly GCF_000690775.1 of Eurypyga helias. Taxonomy (NCBI): domain Eukaryota; kingdom Metazoa; phylum Chordata; class Aves; order Eurypygiformes; family Eurypygidae; genus Eurypyga; species Eurypyga helias. The sequence continues at coordinate 3,497 of NW_010225890.1, forward strand.
TTCCCAATTCCCTTTCAGTCACAAGAAGTCCCTCATCTACCCCAGGGAGAAACACGGACATGTCAAGTAACACTGAGTGAAGGAAGAACATTTTCAGGACTGTTAACCAAGGCCGAGTCAGCTCTCAGAGCAGGAATTCATATTTGCTCTCCCTAATGGATGAAAAAACAAACTCAGAAAGAGACCATGTTTGCCTGGTAAAAAAGAGGAGTGGTGAGGAGTTTGTCCCTTCCTCTTTCCGTTCCCCTTCCCAGAAGAATATTAATTGAGAGCTAGTAGTCTGGTTTGCCACTGTGCTGAGTGCTTGGAAAATAATGCTGAACTGGGCCTGGATCACATATCTCTATGTCAGACTAACTTCTGTAATAAATCAGGTCCAACCTATCTCAAACATAACATCTGAAATGTATGATTATTTCTCTGCCTGTCATCTTCCTCTGTGAGAATAGGTTAATAACCTCTTGTTTCATCATGTGGATAATTGCATGTTTCTGAATCTTTCACATAATATAATAAAGCCATAATAATTGAGGAAATTAATAGTAGTTCATTTTCATCAGATTTTAAATACTGAGTAACTACTGGAGAATGAAGGAAAACTGGAGAAAGAGAATGGTATCATTATCGTGATGGGGGAAAACTCCATACTTTGGAACAAGAGAGAAAATAATGATATACTCTTACTGCAAAAAAACACATTATTTCTCTCCTCAGCACTAAGTAAATTTGAGATCAAACTGTTCAAACCTGCATCATGATCCATCCACAAAAAGCAACCAAACTGGGAACTTGGACATTATCTAATATTTCAGTGTTCACTATTGCAAACGACGTTCTTCTTGTGTAATTGTCCATGCAAAGTACATACTGAGAGTAAGAGCTTAATCTTGTTCCTTTTGACTTCTGAGATATAGATCTTGATAGTCGTGATTTGCAACTAATAGAGCTGTAATTCTGTCAGGAAGTTTCAGTGGTAACAGAAACCCCAAGATGAAAACTCCAGATACCTTTTCTCCAAGACACATGTACCTGGGAGGACCTTGCAAGAACTTAAAGTGGGAAGTTTGTTGAAGTGAATCTGAGTGGTGACTTAATGACAGATTTACAGATGTAGTCCTCTCAACTGGCTTCAGCTGCAGAAGCTGGGAGATGCCCTTGAAGGGTGCTGTGGTGTAGTGGGCAGGGATGAGGGTTCATGCCTACCTGTGCGTGCTGTTTTCAACTCCATGAGGTTGGCAGAAGCCAACCTCCACTAATCTGCATTGCAGATCTGCATCCTGCCCTTCTGCTCAGCAATGCCAACAGCAGCTCATGCACGGAAGATGGCAGTGAGATTGGGGTGTAGCTATGCCACCCTATCTGTGTGTTGTGAAGCTATCTTCCTGTTTGTAAAATGGAGTGAGTTTGTTTCTTGCTGTGTTTATCTCCAAGGCATATACAAATGAGGAGATCTATCTTCTTGGGCTAACATTGACATTTCCCTACTGCCTGTGACTTTAATCGTTGTCTCTGCTAAAAGCACTGGGATGTCTCACAGTGGAGAGGAATACTCCACCTGACCCACAGCATGCTGTTGGGAATTTGTAGGGAAGCTGAATGCTCCCTGTAGCCTGCCAGGTGCTGAGCTGGGTCACCGCACTATACCAGCACATGATCTTCACTGTGACTAGCACTATGTAGAGCCAGACAAACACAAGGACTGGAAAGGAGACACTTTCCTGGTTCATCGTGGTATGTCAGATGTTCCCCTGCAGAGCTGTCCCCATGCACCCTGGAACCGGCCACCTCTGGCTTTCTGCTCCCCTGCTGCTTTCACCTTGGCAGAAGCTTCCCAGGTCCTGTCCCTCCAGGCAAATGCTGTCCTTGGTGAGTTTTCAGGGGAATATGTACACGTGCCATTTCACTGAAGTTCCTGAGCCTGATTGAGCAAATCACCATTTCTCCAGTACTTCACTGCTGCACACAGTTGTAGCAAGGTCTTTCCCAAACTTCTTTTAAACCCATGCCAGATGAATAAATCTGAGTGGAATGAGAATAGATCAGGGTGTCTTTTTCATGAGACAAGATCCCAAAATCCTCTTACAGACCCATACAAGTTCAGAATACTTTTGTTTTATATTAATTGTTTTATTTCTGCTGGCAGAAGAACAAGTTTATCCAGTGAATAGTAGCCTTTATGGTATTTCTGGCCTTGTCAGAAGAAAGATTTCTGCAGAGTTTTAGAAAATTATGCCTTTGGTTATTGTCTTAAATAGAGTTTCAGACTGTACAGGCACAGAATTAACATAGAAAGCAGCACTCTTGCTGTTTCAAAGTCTTTAAAACACACATTATAGCTACACCAATATTATTTTTCTGGTATCAAAATATGGGGATCTTATCTCTTTTTTCCATTGTTACAAATTACACAAACTGGGATGGCTGTATTATAGTTTTTCCAATCTAATTACATCTGTACAAAGGTATCTGCACTATTCTGTTAGTGGGGACTGTTGTCCTTCACACTCTTGGCTGAAACTGTGGAAAACGAGACCTGAAGAGCACAGCTGGTCCTTGTTGAGCATTATGCACCTCCCAAAGCTGTCTGAAGGGCTACATGGAGGTCCAGCATTTCTAGGCATCACTGACTAAGCTTGTTAGGGCTTGTTTCTCTTTTATCTTACAGTCTCATGTAGGAGGTCAAGAAAGTGGGCAATCCATTTTGACTGAAATTTCCCAGTCTTAGTTTAGCAAAAGGATGAGAGGGAGGCAGGGAAAGGATCTGATCCAAATTGAGCTTCTGAGCTCTTTGAGCTTTGCCTGTCCTTGTTCAAAATCTGTGCTTAGCATAGCTTATGTCTCCGAGATAAGGGATACCCTAGACTATTATGACCTCATGTTGTACCTATTAGTGACCATTTCACTGCATTCAAAGTCTGCTTCAGAAAGGGCACCTCACCTGAAAGAAGTCCTGGCTACCAGATTAAAGGTTTATTCATTAGTATCTGTGGAGGACATGACAGCCTCTAGGGATTTTACAGGCTGAGTCACTGGACAGTGACTAAGAGTGGTTATTCATCAGTAGCTGACAACTAAACAGTCTTTCAGCCTTGTGGGACAGCATCCCTCAAAGCTTTGCAGAAAGTTGACTTCAATCCTGTATTTAGTTGTCAGGTTTTAGGTTGCACAGTATGAATAACACTGTGATTCAGATTTCTCAGAGATGTTCAGAAACCTCTTACCATAAGAGCTCCTCGTCATAATTATTAATCACAACACTCCCAGAAGCAGGTCCTCCCATGCACCATGACTGTTGAATGCAGATGCTGGAAAGCAGCCTTCCCCATCCATTCTGTACACAGGCAATGGAGCTAAAAAAAAAAAAAAAAAAAAAAGACAGAGAGAAACCTGTAGCTGCTTCTACCTCTAGCTGCTTCTAGAGGTAGTTACTCAGGACTACTGACTGTGCCATGCAGCAAAGATATTAATATTTTATAGCCTTGATCCTTGTCAAGGCAGATCAAAGGTCAGATTGAGAAGACTCAGAGCTATTTCCATTGATTTTAGTTCAAAGGGCTGAATTACACTGCCTCAGTATCAGCTCTATTTGCGGTTCCCTACCACTTGGGGTTTACAAGGTTGCTAAGCCAACATCAGGGTCTCAAGCAATTGCAAGTTGGTGGTGGGTTTTTGTTTTTTTGGGTTTTTTTTGTTTTTGTTTTTTTGGTTTTTTTTTTTGCATAAGGGTGAGAATTAAATCTTAAATCTGGTTTACCTGTAGCTCAGCTTTGTTAGATCAAGGTGGAAGAACACTCAATCAGCTTATTTTACATTCTACCTCTGACAAGTTTTATGAGAATATATGAAATCAAAATCATATTAAGACCTCTGTGTATCCTGGTTGGCCTCATGTGCATTGTATCCTCCTTAACTGGAGTATCACTGCTTGTGCTTCCACCACAGCAGGGACATGACCCTTGAAAAGAGAAAATGAGGGAATGTCCCTATATATTTTTTGCTGATTTTTACACTGTCTTGCAGATTTTCTTGCTTATTTTTCTCTTGCTTCATACCTTCCTGCCCTCTCTAGATCTTTGGTGCTTGGCCATTTGCAAGGCATTAGTGAGGTTGGTTTCTGTCCTGTTTCTTTTCTTCATAGTTTAATCTTCTCTCTTACTAACTTTCCCTCCATTGATAGTGATTTTTGAAACTAGAAACTGGTGGACTTCTGTGCAGCAGCTAACAGAGTAGCTTTAAATGGCAGAGATGCATGTGTTGTGTGTTGACAGATACGTCATGGTTTATATAGTGGGCTTCTCATGTGTGCCTTATATTGTACAACACAAATATTACCAAGTGAAGCAAGTAAGTAATCTATATAAGAATAAATTCTACTATGGAAGAAGTGGTCCAGGTGACAAAATTTAGGTCTGCTTTTTGTGCCATTAATAATTAAAACTGTTCTGTGTGACAGCAGTGCTTGCTGATATTACTCCCTGGGGTTTTCCTAAGAATCCTTGCATTCCATTTAACTTTTTGACTCTACCTGAGTATTGAATGGCATTTTCATAAGACTGTCATGATCCTTAGATTATTCCTCCAACTGGCAATAGTGTTTCATCCTGGCTTTGAGTCTATAAAGTCAGGACTGTTATTTCTTGCCTGCAATGATGCTTAGCATCCACAAGTTTGGGATGAACCTTTGTTTTTTTCTGCCCTTTGTCACCAACAAAATGCCACAGTGTCATCAGTCACTTCATTACCAAACCCTTTTCTTGATCACTGGTAAATATATTGAATATCAGAGGTGCTAGCACAGAGTCACAGAACAACATAAATACTTTCTGTTGTGAAAGCTAAGCTTCTGTTTGTACCTTCTTGTTTGGCTTTCAACCAGTTCCTGGTCCCTGAAAGGTTCTCTGAAAAGACATACTTTCTTTCAAACCTTCAGTGAGGATTTGTCAAAAGATTTCTGGGAATCAAACTGTTCCTCATCAACCTCATCCATGTGTTTTGTAAGTCATTAAACAAACTCTCATCTTTAACAATTACATTAACTCTGCTCAGGTGCCAAACCACAGGAAATTTCTTACACTTGAAAGGATAAAATTCTATACAAACACATGTAATTATACAGATTTCATGTGCAAATATATTTTGTGTGCCACAGTAGGCTTATATGGGTTACTGTCCCAGTTGGAGATATGGTTGACATAAAAAACTGTTGACATAAAATAGACAAACCATGCAGTATCACTTCTAATTTCTCTCAGAACCTTACCTTTTTAAGTTCATCCTGACCTATACAATTTGCCTGAAAGAGTAATTGTCCAATTATATGTATTTGCCTGCAGCTTTACATGAAAATGTATCTGTTATTCAAAATCATTTGGAGGCTATCACACACTTAAAAAGGACAGCCTACCATTACTTACAGAGCCTGGGGTGCAATACATAAGCTACACTTCTAAGAAGTCTCTGGGAGGGTAACAAATCCATAACACATAGAAGAGATTAACCAGTCCAGATGACCAGCTCTAACCCTATGTCCACAGGCGCAACAAACAGTATTCCTGTGTCATGGCCATTGCTAGCCTCCACCAGTGCTCCAGGTTCCTGTCATAAGTGTGAAGGCAAAGTTTTGGGAAGAAAGACCATGCTATCTATTCCATCAGCAGGGATGATATCTGGGGCCCTCTTAAGTAATGCAAACAACATCTCAGCCTTGAGGAATAGCATCGCAAAAGCAGAGCTCCTGCTGGAGAAGGCTGCTTTCATTGTCTTCCACCTTCAAGTCAGGATGATCTTTTTTTTGCTGTCTCTGGAGTTTGCTTGCTGGTGCAAGTGTTGTCTCTGTAACCTTGAGTGGAGACACTAGATCGAAATGGGCAAATCCTTCCCCTTCCACATACCTGGGGTGTGGTTCAAGGGGTCTGGTCACAGAGGTAGTTCTGCTACGAAGAGCAGCTGGCACATGAGGCTATGCAAAGGAAATCCCCTCCCTTGCAACTGCCTGCTTTGCTTGAACCAGCCCTGCGTAGCACGGGGCGAGGATAGAGATTCTGCAGGAAGATCACTGGTACATAAAGGCAACTTTGCAAACAAGTATTGTTATGTAGCCTAAAAGACATGTTGTTTCTAGCCATGTACATCTGCCGCACCAGCACCTGAATTGTAGCCAGTCTGAGTGGGAAGCAGACAGTGGGTGTTTAGCCCACATACAGCTTAGACTGGACATTTATCAGTACTTATTTTCAGGGAAAAAATACCAATTATTATAACTTCATGTAGAAAAAATTTATTGTAAAATTTAAACTTCATCTCTTCTGAACTCCAGTGAAGAATAGTTTTTTAAAACGTGGTCTGAAATTAGCAACTCAGGCCTATAGCTAAACAAAAGACCTTATTATTGAGCATTTTTTAAACCTCATCCAACTTGAAAACTGCAAACTTTCTAAAATTACTGTCACATTCACATGAGAAATACCTAAAATGCCAAATATTTGTGGGATAATTGATGTTTACTTGACATTTGTTGCTGACCTGAATTTCAGCAGACATATGCTTGCACAGTTCAACCATTAAGCTTAACATCAGCCACTTCGCAAAGTTAAATAATTCAGCTGTTTGCATTTGCCTACTAATTGCTGAGAGCAGCCATCCACACAAAGAATTAAGTGACTGAAAAACTGAACTATTATTCTGCAGGAAGAAGCCTAAAAAATGTTGTTTGGTACTTTCATATATAGCATCTCTAGGAATAAGTTAATGGAGCTCAGCAAGTTAAAAATATGTTCAGGCTTTTATATCAAATTCCATCCTGATGTTCTTTTGACATTAGAAAAACATTTTAGAAGGGAAGTACCAATTGGCTCTTAACATCAATCTAGCACTGGTCTACTGCTATGTTTCTTAGAATGAAACAGTTCATTAAAACTGTTCAAGAATTCAAAGGATATATCTCAAGGCAGTAATTTTCAGAGTGTTCTGTTCAGTTTGACTAATCTGCTATGTATACATCTTAAGAGTTCTTTCCCTGGTTAAATAAATACAGAGGCTTTCACTAACTCTTGCATTTGCAGCTCTGCCAGTAGCAACTATACTCTAATTTTGCAAAAGAAAAATAGTTGCACTGGATTTAGCTATAAAATATAATACATTATCTCTTCATCAATAAAAGCAATTTTATATGCTTTGTAGCTTTTACAAAGGCATGGTGCCTAAGGTTGTGATTCTTCGGTGTGTCTTAGTGACATCCACGATGCCTTGTAAGCAAGGAGCTGTGTCTGCACACCAAGGTGTGATGCTGTGCAGGGATACCAGTGTGGGTAGCAGGAGATGAAGCTGAACAACCACAGTGACATAACTGTGCGAGCGACTTTAACTTGGAGTCACTAGATCTCCAGCATGGCAGGCCCGTGCACAGCGGCTGCACTCCTGGCTCAGAGCTGGCTCATGGACAATCACTAAGTGACTCTCACTGCTCTCAGTCATACTTTAGAAAGACACATGCTTCTAAAGCAGCATTTCGCAACCTTTTGCCCTCATGCACATACCTGGGCATGTTTTCTAGAGAACACATGTGTATGGCTGAAGTGTGTAGGCATCACACATCACAGAACTCAGTGTATGGCTGAAGTGTGTAGGCATCATGATCTCTGGCTTTGCCAACACCTTTGATGCCAGATGACATTGGCTAATACTACTGGAGGAAGGATGGGTTAAGATAAATATCTTAGGGGTATAGCAACTTGCAGAAGCGGCCATCTGTGCCCTTACTGGCAGGAACAGTAGTCTCCAGACCAGTTTTGCAATTTCAGCAATTGCTTTACTTCCTATGTCAGTAGCAGCGTTGCCTTGACATAGCACTTGCGTCTCACCTTAGGCAAAGTTCAGTGTTGCCCCAATAGCTAGGAAGACTGCCCATAAATGTCACAGGCTTGTATTGTTCTGCAGTACTCATGGATGTGGTTTTCCAAGTTAGTTACCTAGAAGATCTCTCAGAAATAATTCATAGATGCTCATGGTTTGGAATATCTGCTGTAGGGGGTACATGTTCTTGTTGCAATTACTGCATTCCAGGAGGTGTTGGGGAAAAAAAAAAAACAAACAGAAAACCCCACAAACAAACAAACGAACAAACAAACAAACAAACTTCAGTGAAGCTCTGAAACTTTACCCTTGTTTTGCTCTTGCCTGTAAAATCTACTGAGCTTCTGTTCTTCCAAGACAAAGCTTTTGGACTGCTCATTCTTGTGTAATCTTTGGTCTGGAAAGAGTATTTCTCAGTTTCACGTGATTGTTTGTCTATATCCCTATGGCATCTGCAAAACTTGCCACTGAGGTAACAAAATTGGTCAGAGCAATGTATGGCTTATGATCAGTACTGATAGTTTTGAAAAGGCATTTAAAGCCATTTCAGTCCAGGCATCACCTGTATTTTAGCATTGTGTTGTGCAGGAGCCAGCTTCTGACTTCTAGGATGTTTTTACTTGCAGAATGGAAAAGGGGATGGACTGTCCAGGCTTTATTTTAAGGTTACATTCTTACAAGAGTAGTATGTGATTAATGAAAGCTTTGAGCTTGTAATAGGCATGGGCAGCCTACGCTGTAAATGGCTATAAACACAGCAGGGGAAGGTAATGTAGCTAATTCTAAGCCAATGTTTATAAACAACTTGTCAAACTTTATCACTGTTGGTTAATGTCTATTAATAATGTATTAATGTTTTATAAACTATTTATAAATGGAACCTTAATATAGGAGGAAACTTATGCAACTCAGTTCTATGCCTGTGGTTAAGTACAGAATCTTCTTCAGCTCCAGGCTACACAAGTACTTCTTCTAAAATCCAAAGAAGTAGTACTGCACCCATACTAAATGACATTGGCCTTGATAAATAAAAAGCTGATATGCTGGCAGGAAATAAAGCACACGACTCAGTAGGTTCTAATTTGGTACCCAGTTATTACGAGCTGGATTGCCCCTAATGCTCTGCTCTGCTGTCTCTGTAAGTAACTGAATGCTGAATGTTTGCAGTATTTGGTTGTTGGTACCAAGTTTCATGTTGGATAACCAATCAAAGAGGACAACTTTGCTGTGTGATCTTAAGTGACCAGATCACACTACATTTGATCCATGACCTCCCAGTCCATGGAGAAAGTGAAGTGCTGTTGAAGAGGAAGTAAGTCACTACCCTTGAATAAAGAGATGAACAGGCAACCCTCTGGAGTTGCCACCAAGAAATGTTAGGCTCAGGTATTTCAGCTGAACTCAGTCCAGAAGAATATACCTTCTGACCCCCTCCTTTCCACAGGATACCTGCAGGGATAAAATAAAAAATAAATGGTTGATGTCACTTCTTCCTGGACTTCAATAGTGCTTTGTGCACAGTTGAGACTACTAAAGGCATCATAGGAATGTGGTATTTTATAAAACCATATTTACTTCCAAAGCTGATATTCAAAGATCAGAATACTGCTGTAATAAATACTTCAGGAGAACAGGAAGTAATAACTGTGTTTTGAAATGTTATCTAAACCAATTTTTCCTATTTCTAATTTACAGCAAAATCTCCATTATTCATGAGTGGGTTACACACTTTGCAAATTAACTAAACCATGATGAAAAATAAAACTCAATTTTTTATTCTCCTTACATTTATGAGTCATACTATATCTTCCTTTTCAGAGGTAAACATGGTGTGTTATGCTAGTCTAATTTACATGCAGTGTAAACTGTTTGTAGAATCCTTTTGGGTTTCCCCCTTTTACCTGTGCTGCCTGTCATTTGTCCTGAATATCTGATAGATGACAGTACATCCACCCTACCTCAACAATCCATGGTACTAAGGAATGACTGTAATGAGACAGATGAAAGAGAAACTCTCTGTAGAGTACAACACATTTGTGACCTAGCAATGGAGCTTTCTTGTGACATGAGTCCCCACAGGCTCCACCCAACACCACTCTGAGTGCCAGTCTCCTTCCCTAGCTTCCCTGTCACCCAACATTCCATAATCTGGGGAGGGAAAAACAAGAAAAAAGTCAATGCCTTCCCTGAGCAATGTGTTTTTCATTTTCCTGTTTTTTTACGGTTCGATATGAGGTGTATTTTATGAACAAACAAGGCAATGTTACTGGCCATTAACAAGGCAGTGCAAGCTCTCAACATGTGTTCAGGGTTAATTTGAAATTAACAGATGGGGGGTTGTATGACCCATTGAGTTTTTTCTGATGATGCAGTGTCACTAAAAGGAATGACCTGTCCTGTTCGTCTCCATCTGACAAACATAGTTATTGATGTTAGAACAAGCCATAGTGGCTCTTCTAGATTGTAATGCAGTTTCTCCAAAAGAGATCTGAGCACGACATTTTACTGAGCTGCACCTAGGTGACAGACTTGAAAGATTAGGAACAGGCAGTATTTAAGCACTTGTGAAGCTAAAGAAGACAAAAGAAAAAGGTGAGGTCTTCCAAAAACATACTGTAGTAAAAAGCCCAAACTTGTGTGTAATTTGTTTTAGTTAAAGATCTGTCAGAGGAACTTGGAAATTCACTGGCTATGCTAAAAGAGCAAGAACTGGGAAACAGGTACTGCATCAACCACTCAAGGCAAGCAAATCAAAAGAACATTTTTGGAACCATCTCAGTGATTTAAGAATAATTGCCAGCATTTGAAAAATCATAGGCTTACAAGACTCTAAGCCTTCCTGCTTGTCAATGAAACACGGACTCCTAAGTGTCTACAGCCCCCTGGCTGCAAAGATACCAAAATGGAGTGTCTGGAGAGCACAGGACACTAGGACACTGGCAGGCCACAAGCCTGGACCCAGCTGCGTTCCACCTGCTGCATGTCACCCTGCATCAGATGCACTGAAGCAGATTTCAGCTAGCTATGCAATTATCACCAGTTTGCCGTAAGAGGTTGCAAAATGTAATGGGCTTAGCAGGCGAACAGACCTCTTAGCTCTTACAGACCTCCTCAGGCCAAAGCAGACAGTGTTTGTGAAGTACGGAGAATACACTCTTGTAGCCTTCTTGTGTTACCTCATGGTGTGTCCAGCCCCTTGGGATGAAATGTCATATATTCCAGTTTTGAGGGATTTTTATTAGCTCCTCTGAAAAGAAAGGGAAAAGTGTGAAATATTTAAGTGCTGTCAAAGATGATCACTTACGGCACATTCTTTTGCCGCCTCTTTAATGTCTCTGTTGGTTGTGCTTCCCATTAACAGATCACACTATTTGGCAATTGAGACAGTCCTGTTTAACAATGCCCCAGTCTGGTTTTACGGGAGACGTTCTGGCAACTGACACCTGAAAACAACCCATTAGAAAATTACACTCACTTCAGAATCAGTAACACTCTACTTCATATAAAGTGATGGAAAATTTTCCATCACTCCAAACCACTTCTATTTTTCGCACTGATTTGTTCTTGAGAGAATGGCCAGCAACATCTGCTCATCGACTCACATTCTCCTGTGGTGAACTTTCTGGCAGGGTCCATTTGATGTGAGAATGAGCATTACAGGTTATCTCCTTGCTCAGTTTTATTTTAGGTCTGCTGTTTCTAGAAAATGCAGAAATCCACCGAGCTTTTCAGGTCTTCTCTTTGCATTACACTCTTCTGCTAGCCCAAGTGGCAAACTCTGCAAAGGGACTTCACAGCACTGCAGTGACCAGGGACGAGAGCATTTTCCTTCCAAACAGGCAATCCTTGGATAGTTGTAGAAGTTGACCCTCATGTTCCCAGCACAATGAATGGGTTTGAAAACTGTTGATCAGAGCTGTAAAAGACACTTTTTGACACCTCATCCATTAACACAGGTAAAGCTATTCACTTAGTAGCAGCCTGGCAGTCAGTGAGGAGATGAGGGATATGATTCTAGCACTTCTTCATAGGCAGGCTGCAACAGCATCTCTCTCCTGGCACTAGACATGCCAGGTTTACACTGAAACAGAGGAGAAACTTGTCTCAGAGACCAAGTACTGCTTTCCACATGTAGCTGAGCAAGAGGTAGCATCTGCAAATGATACACTGAGGTATGTGTAGAGCACACACTCTGATGACCAGCTATTGCAGTTCTTAAAACAGCTCAGAAGTAGCTTTAATGTAAAGAAAAATTAATGGAGAAATCAAATTAACAAAACTCTGTAATGTAAAGCACATTCATCCTAAAGCGAGAGTCCAAGGTCTTCACGCTTGGAAATTTCTGTCTTCCTCAGTGAGGTAGAAACCCTTCTTGTTGTTGGGTTTATTTATTTATTTATTTAGTTAATTAGTTAGTTAAAGGCAAAAAGGAACAAACAGAAAAGCTCTTTACATGGGTGTATTTCTGTTCTGGATCTGAATATAAGTGTACCTTGCAAGGGCTGTTTCTCTTGTAACAGGCTGATTTTTTCTAAACCAGCAAATAACTGAAACTTTAGTACAAATAGAAGGCTAAATGATTGTGATTCTAGTGACTTTCTGATGAAAACAGAGGGACTTAGAAACATATCCGTGGACTTGAGGAATGTTGCTTATATTCAAGTAAGAAGTCAAAAATTCCCATACCAAACACTGACAGATTTTAGTCATAGTATTACTGAGAAAAACATCTGTTCTTGTAGTTCCTGAGATTTCAGATGTCCTGGGCTGATGCTCCCTTCACATCTGCTGGAAAGGCTAAAACTGTAGCCAGTGGGATTTCTGTCTTTTTATGGCAGTGTGATAATGTAAAGGCAGCAGGGAGCTGTATAAGTCACATTGCCTCCTAGCTCACAGGCAAGATCTGTCTTTCCTTTGTGCCACCTACACCATTCTGTGATAAGGAGTAAGTATACCTGGAGATCCACCACTGGCTGGCATCACAGATATAAATCAGAAGTCTCATGCAACAGTACAAAGACAAGGACTTGATCCTTCACTCAGTTGCAGGAATGGTCATTTATCTATTCTGATCCTGATGGCACAGTCTGAGGATCAGACCTTTGAAGCAGGATTTTTCAATTAATTTAGAAGTCGCCACCCAAAATTGCCTCCCTTCTTCTGTAAGTCAGTGTTAGTTTACATATAAACACCTAGAAAATTAATTTCAAAGTGAAAGCGATCCCCAGCTTCCCTACATAGTACTGGGCTAATTCATTGGAGAAGTTCTCACTTTGTTACACGATGAAATAATGGGTTGCTGGCTCCATCCATCCTTCAATTCATCCTGTTGTGAAATTCTTGGTCTCACTTCTCTGAGATGGCATGTGCAAGGAATTTAAACTGGTGCTTCTTGAGTGATTAATGTTACTAAGTAGAAGAAAGGACACAACATGGCCATTGAATGCTTCCTGCATTTTAGTTTGGTAAATTCAGACAAAGCAGATTCAGCTATGTTTTACCTGGATTTTTCCAATTTCATTCAATCCAAGTGTCATTTTCTTCCTAGTTTGTAACTTAAATTTATACTTACATATTTGATCCTTCCCTTTCCTTTCTCCTCTCCTCTCCTCTCCTCTCCTCCCT
>NW_010225890.1:17053-45793 GCF_000690775.1 Eurypyga helias
CTTCCGCCTCTCCTCGCCTCTCCTCTCCTCTCCTCTCCACTTCTTCTTTCTCCCGAAGTGATGGAGAAAATGTGTCTGAAAGTAGAAAAAAAAGTTCAAGAAAAGACTTGACTGGACATACTTGCCCTGCAAGGAAAGGCTGTGGGGATGATGCACCCAGGTGCTTATAGGCACTGATCATCAGTGTATAGCAGGAGGGGGAGAGGCAGTGGTCATGATTTGAAACACAACACTACAAGGGATTAGGTGTCAGAACAGGGGTTCAGAGGGGCTGTTGGATCTTTTGTGGTGGTGGCTTTCAAGCACTGACTTGACAAAACTCTGAGAAACCTGTTCTGAACTACTAGATGACCCTGCTCTGAGCAGGAAGTTAGGCTAGAATCCCTATCAACATGAATCATTCTGTTATTCTAACAATAAGCATCAGAATTAAGAAAACATTTTTTTCTCAAATAAGGACAAGAATAAAATACACTGGACAGGTTCTTCTTGTGCTTCAGCCATGACTACAAGTATTTCCAACATAGTTAATGTCTCACTATTATTTATGCTCAAACTCAATTTTTAAAATCACAAAAAAGCAGACAAAGACTGCTCATGTAAACATAGCAGACAAATACTGCTCATGTAAACATAGCATGCAGTTATTTAACCTCATACATGGCTTCTAGGGTTGAACTCTGTCTTTGTGCAAATCTCCTCAGTACAAACTTCAAATTTGCAAGTCTACTGTCAAGGCACTCATCCCAAAATATTAGGGCTGCCTGAATCTTTGTTTCTGAGCTAGCAAAATGCCTAGGCTCCTGGTTCAATTTAAGTCCTTATCTAATATTTACCCTAAGAAGAATGTGTGTGGTTGCTTTGCTGATCTCAGGTTATTGTTAAGGAGTGGCTTACAAAATGAGAGCTGATTTGTAAATTGTCTTGTTCAAATGCGAGTGGAACATACACAACAGCACGCAGCTGCCTTAGAGCACTGTGAAATGCCCATGCTGGGCTTGATCAGGCTGATATAGCATTAGACCTAGTCATTCACTGCAGAATCCACCTTTGAGCCAAAGTTTTGAAAACATAAAGATTGTGATATGTGGTTGCAGCTTGCAGTGCACTTGTGTCTTCCACAGAGATATTTTTGGTTTTTCCATTTTTCTCTGAAAGTGGGAAGGTCACTAGCTGCAACTAGAAAAGACTCAAATACAAGAAAACTTTGTAGAGCCTGTAGGAGTTGTGAACATTGTAGAGCGTAGTCTAGAAAAATGATAATAATTTATCTTTGTTAATAGTGCTAAGGATGTTGCACAAACTTGTAGGAAATTCCCATCCAGGGCAAAGAACAGCACTCCTTCCCTACCCTGCATCTTTATTGCAGCTTGTGCAGAACATGAAGTCTTCAAAACAACCCAGAGCTGCGTCACAGCACGGCAGTGGCAGCAGCAGCACAGCCAACACTCATCATTTGTCTTCTTGTAACTCCAGCTACCACGACTAGCTTTGATGCAAAGAAAGAATTAGCTCATACCTGTGATTTGGGACAAAATGTTTAAAATATCACCCATTAAATAAACAGAAAGCCACTAAAATCTCAACGTTATTTTGTAGTTTTGTGATTTCTCAAGGAATTTCAAAACAGAAAGGGATACAGGACATGGGAAAGGGAGTAGGTGACAATTTTTGATTTTTGAACTCTCACCAATGGCAGTATTAGGGGAAAAAATAATAATTAAAAAAAAAATAGTCCATGGAATTGTTTCCAAGGACTTCAACCACTATTCCACCATGAAAATAAAACACCCCCAGTTTTGAAACTGCTCCATCCTCACTGTGACGGATGTTCTTTGAAAAGGAAGAAAAGGAGTATTTTCCACTTGTGGTGCTCAATATAGGCAATGAATCTAAACACTTTGGTTTTAAGCAACCACATAAGGACTGAACACTGTTGAATATTAAAAAAATGTATTTTCCTGAAGACTCAGTTGGGATTTTATTATCATTTCTGTTCTTCCCATTACTCAGTCATACAGAAAATCATAAGAAAAGCACACTTTCTAACCATGAAAAACAAAATCCTTACTGGCAAAAATTCTTGTTTGAGGGTTTTTGCTGTCCTGGCAGCAGTTCTGGTTGCTTGGTATGTCTGTAAGGCCACTCGTCTCTGCGACTGACAGGGGTGTTGTTTTCCATTCCATCAAAAACTCATTTATGTTTGACCTGTTTGTGTTTATTTTTTGGGAAATTTGCTAATTTTAAAAGCATTTTAAAATGCTTTCTCCACTTTAAAATGATGTCCACTTTATGTCTTAGCAGATCGCTACTCTGTCGGGCCTATCCTTCCCCCATAAACATTCTGCCCTCTTCCAGCAGGGATTTATTTGTATTCCATACAGATGGTTGAAATTGTTTTGTCAGTGACAACTGTGGGACAGTATTAACCTTCTCATACTTCAGCTTTTTTTTCATACGGTTTAGACCAATTTGCCAAAGAAGCTGTTTTAGACACACAGGCAATTCTGAAACAAGCTCTGTTCAATCAAGAGTGACAAAGGAGGGCTCTGTGCAGCAGCTGTAGGATGAGGCATCAGTACAATGCTGCTCATACTAGGACAAAGCCAATACCTGCACTTTCTGGATGTACTTCCTCCTTGTTATGGGAAAGACTACCTCCACCTCTGGAACAGCATTACTTTCAGTCCTGGGCAGAGGTGAGATGGGCACACAGTGCCCATCCTTTGCACTGTGTGCCCATCCCAGCGGGCCAAGAAGATGCCATTTCTAATAATATTAAGGCTAAGTTTCACTAGATCCCCCAAAAGAAGTAGGTATCTGCTTTAGTGAACTGAGACCCAAGGAAGAAGTTGCATGTATCAGCTGTTGACCATGTTGTATAGAAAACACCTTCTTCCCTTGGACTCCAATTCCTGGTCCCACACACAGACTTGCCTTCCACCCACTGCCTGTATGTTTTCTTCTTGCCCACTTTTTCTCAGACAGAATGAGTGTCTTTGAGATATCTGGCATCTCTAGAAAAGGCAGGATTGTTTTACCCCTGCTGGCCTGCTTGGAGGGAGAGAGGAACTGGTGGGAGGTCTGTAATACAGAGTAGTACAGTAACTCCATTGTCTCTGTTTCATCAGGCTTTAGGATTCCTGAAGGACACCCAAAGGGGGATTGGCCTGCCTAGTACATGGTCCTGTCCAACCGGGAAGAAAAATGGCTTCTTACACCCTTATGTTGGAGGGCTTCTGTCATGGGGCAAGACCTGCACTGGTACAATGAATGACAGCGAAAAAGTACCCCCAGAGAAACATGGTCTTTCTTTACATCTTGCTAAATGAATGGCATATTAAAGTACTGGCCTCATGTTGTGGAAAGGTGGGTTAAATTCTTGGTCTCTGCTAGTCTACTTGGCAACTGTAATCGATTATTTGAAAAGAAAATCATAAAGCAATACAGATCTCCCAACTAATATCTTCCACCTGAAAGTGGAGCTAATTTTACATGTTTTGTAGTTATTTTTTTCCCAGCATTTGAGATCACAGATTGACTCTTCCTTTGACTTTAAACAGCTCCAAGCATTATTGGAACTTAATTTTTGGCTGAGGCCTTACATTTGTAGTAGCACAAAGATATGTGTCCCTGATGTTAAGTTTCAGAATTGCTTTAAGCCAGTAAAGGTCCATACAGAAAACAAAGGGCTTGTCCTGCATCCCTCACCCTTACCTCCCCATCCCTAGCTGTGCATTGGCATCTTATACCAGCTCTAGTGCCTACATACTTATGAGCAGCCAGATCAGGGAGCTGATCTGCCTTAACAGTAACAATTTTTTGTTTCATGGCATAATTGTTCAGGGTTAGTTTTCTGTCATATGATTTCCCTTGTCCCTGGTTGCCAGCACAAGAAAGGGAACAAGAGCAGAAAGACAAGATAACCTCTTTAAAGAATAGTTTGTTGCATGTCAGTCATAACCTTCACATGTAGACTAACTTCAAATTCCTTCATGTCAAGGAACATAAATAGTTCCTGATATAGAAAAACCATTTTCTGTCATTGGTTATTTTTATACAGAAACCCCATATATGTGAACTGGTTGCTCTGGTTTTGGATTAGACGCCTCTTTGGAGCAATGAGAGTGGGTTCTTATTGTTGTGATTAGTGTAATCCTTGGGTATCCAAAGCCATATGTCTGTCTCTCAAAGCCATATCATTTTTTCAGCATGTGCTTGGAAAAGATAGTAGCATTGTCATACTCCTAAACACAGCACAATAATCTGCCCCACAGCTCCAAAGTAGAAGCAAAGTGGAAGATTATACTGGCTGATAAATATTATCTGCTGTTTCCTGTTCTAGGCATGAAAAATGAGCAAAAAGAAAGGTCATCTGTGTTTATATTAACAATACAACAGTTCCACTATGTTTCGTAACAAAGTTGGGTCATTATTTATCCACTTGTCCTTTATATCATTGCTTTGAACTCTCTGGGTTTGCTTATCATGATATTTCTAAAATCTGTAAACAGTCAGGGAGAAGCATTTCTAGTTTTCTAAATAGAGCATTAGGTCATTTTATTATCAGAGAAATATAACACTGCCCATCTGTTGTTGTTCTACATGTGGAACAGCAGGCAGTCTCCTCCTAACCGTTAATTATTTCAAGGAAGTCACAACTTTGCCATATGGGCCCAGTTTCTTTTCTGCTTTTCAGGATAGCCTTCCGCTCAGCTATGCATAAAGTACAGGCAGTGCTGTGCTAAGAAAACTCACCCATCTATACAAATCCCTAGCTAACAACCCAGCCTAATACCGTCGCAAGTGTTTCAGATTTTTTTAGTAGACCAAAGGTAGAGTTTCATTTTCACTTTCGGGCATTAATTCAGCTCTTGGTTCAAAATCAAGTTTGCATCTTCCCTGAAACCTTTGGAAAAGGTAAGATTGTCTGGTCCCTAACCCTGGTGTATCATTACCTGCTTTATCACTGTACTCTCTTCTTACTCCCATATACTGTATAATACGGGAGGGCAGTAAAGCAGACAACAAGAATAATAGCTAACTAGATCTGAAAATCTGAGGTCCTCTGTGGTTTACTGAAATATATTTTCCATGTCAGAAGATGATGAAAGTTTTAAGGTTCAAACACACAGTAAAGAGAAAGTCACTGTGGCTAGAAGTTCCTTTAGGTGGGTATTGTATTTCTGCAAAGTATCTGTGCAGCCACCCTCCCGCTGCAGTATCACCTTATTGAGACACATCCTGTGCCATGGCATGAGTAAGTACAACATGAGTAAGTGCATCAGGATTTGGTGCTTGAGTTTCTAAGACATGGAAAATTTACACTGTCTGCCAAAACTTGAGGATCAGTTTACTCCTAATGAAAGTGTAAATTAAGAAACAGCTTGGGGGCACCAGTTGAGTCTCTGTGGGTGCTCTTTGCTTCTCAGGATGGCTCAGAGCACAGTATGCTCTGCAACACACTGAGGCTAGCCTGGGTCATGAAGGTTTTCTGGAAGACATGTAGTCCCTCTTTCCAGGGAAGATTACGCTGGGATGGGGGCTGCTTGTTTTACTTTGTCTTGGGAAGGGTTTGATTCTGCCTTGTTTTTTGGAGGGTTATTTTTTCCTGGTTGGCTAATAGCATGCAGCATTAAACACTCTCCCTGTGGGCATGACACATTGCAATTTTGAGAAGAACCAGGCACTCTTCATGGTAAGAGATGTCTCCCTCACAGAGCTTGTATCTCAACAACAACTTCTACACCTGTTCACAACTTCAGCTTCTCACCTTGACCAAGATTGCCATATTTGCCTTTCCTTCCTCCTGTACTGAAAATACACAAATAGATACAATACAATAGAGATAACTTACTTTCTTGATCTGTGCACACAAATCACATGCATTAGGAAAATGGGAAATGAGGTACAAAGAGCTTAGAAGACAGCATTCCCTGAGAATCTACCCAAAACTTCTCATGAGAAAATGAAGAGGACAGAAATGGGGGGATAGGTGGCTTTGGAATTGCTCCACAGTGTAAAATGGATGTACCATCTTTCCCTTTCTGCAAAAGGAAGACTGTGCTCCTGGTTTAAGACAAGGAAATGGGAAAGTGCAACTTTGGTGATTGTCAGCCCTATCCAAGTACCAGCTTGTTCCTCAGACAGATTAGTCTAGGGTAGCTCCCTGCTCATACTGCCTGATGCCTTATCTAGCATGAGGGAAATCAAAGCAAGATGTTGGTTTTCTCCACATGGATCCCGTCATAACTCCACTGAGATACATGCTTTCAGGACCCTATCCTGGTCACTGAGAATTTTATCACCACAGATCTTATCAAAGAGTAATTTTTACTGAGAAAACTACTGTCTTCTTTGAGGTCTGTCTTGCTGCGGGTGACTGTTAATGTCTCTGAGTTCAAAGAGGTTTTGATGTGAAGACTACTTGTGGGTTTTTTTAATATCCTGGAGAAAAGGCATCCTGTCCTCTTTTTTATTTATCTAATTCCCAATGATCTATTATTGTCTACATGGGTTTGGACTACTTTTAATATAGTAAAAAAATCCACGGTAGTGTGCAAATTAACTGCAAGTGTAGGCTAAATATGGGGTTTGAGTTTTGAGATTTTTTCCAGTGTGTACTTTTGTGTGCATGTGATTGTGACTTCACATGGATCTGGGTTCAGGTGTGATGGCTTCTAAGCATGTTGGGACTACTATGCATATTCCATCCTTGAGTATAATCACCCAATAAGCAATGGCTCTATATTCAATATAGCACCAGGGATGACCACAAAAGGTGTGTTATACTCAGAGCAGTGGTTTACCTTAAACTGGATGCTGCTGCAAACACAGTTAATCTCTCTTGCTTGTTTTTCTCTCCCTTTCTCAGGTTGGTGTATCTTTCATCCAAACAGCTTATATGCTAAGGAAGTCCCTTGGCCTAAATCTTGATTCTATCTTATTTACATGTCAGGAGTGTAGGTTGTGCTTGTTCCCACATTAACCATACATTATATAATTTAACAATGAATGTTTAGCCCAAGATCTTTGTTGTGTCTCTTAATGATGTTTTCTCTCACTTATGAGGCTGACAGCTGTTGTTGTATGAATCGCTAGATGTAGTTGTGTCCATTTCACAAAGACCAGCTTACATCTTGTATGTTTCCCTCAAAAAAGTGGAGTTTGTCCGGAGGAACTCACTAATAGTACCATGGTTTTCCACCAGAAGATGCCTGCATGTAATTCTACTCTCTACCTAGATCTCTGTTACAGAGCTCTGTATCAGCACCAACATTATTTCCAAAGATGGGAGCACTGCTAAAGGCAAGGCAAAGGTTTTCCAGCACTTTTACATTTCTGCCTGCAAATCTTTTAAGAGTACTTTATGAAACACATAGTAATTATATAATAAAACCAAATTCAAAATAATGGAACAGCAATAAAATAGATTAGAGTAAGGGTGATTTAGGGTCTAGGAGGTAAGCAAAGAGACTATAAAAGAAGAGGGAAAAGAATGAAGGTCACCTGTTTTCTGTCAGAAATCTAGTTTAGAGCTGAAAATCCATTCCCACAAGGACAAAAAGACATGTGTGACACATAAGGAAATGAACTCTCCAGGATGTGCGTTGGGAGTGCTCTAGGACAGAGGCATTTTGGAAAGAGGTGATAATGGTCTTAAAGGGCAGTGATGAGATTGTGGAACTCCTGTGTGTGGATTCTGGAAAAAAAAAGATATATTGGAAAAAAACCCAAAAACAAAAGCTCCCGGAAAATACGAGCAGCTGGGCTAATTGTAGACACTTGGAAAATGGAAAGACATTTACTTTAAAAAATAAATAAAAAATAAAAAAAAAAACCCAAGAGCATTTGTACTCTGGCTTCTGTTCAAGGCATAAGGAAAAACGTCTTGATTTCTGCTTCTGTTATGTACACTCTTCACAGTCATAGCCTGCAAATGTAAAATAAAGGAAATCACCAAAAGTTAAACCCAAAATGTTTCACTACACTGCGTATCAATCATTAAAGAGTGGCCTGTTTTCATGGATGGGTCCATAATGGTGTTTCCATTTTTACTCATCCATCATATAAGAGCTTAGGAACTACTTGTATATCTAACGGACAGATATAGCAGCCAGTAAACTTAAGTTGCAACTTCTAATTCTAGTAATCTAAATTATGTAAATGGTGGGGAAATCATAAAATGATAGCTTTAGAGCCCATTACCAAGTCCAGTGGAGCCATGATAGACAACTCTCTTTTTGCTGCTGACATCTAAGCATTGCTCGGTGTCATCTTAGCAAATGTCATCATTTGCCTTTCTGGAAGCATGGCCAGATCTCTGTCAGATGGTGTAGCTGCCCAGATTCTCTCTGAAATCCATGTTTCTTACTCTTATTACACTCATCATCTTGCAGTAACAACTCTGTGAAAATGGTGTTCAATGGTTGGTTTTCATAGATACTTCTTTATCCAACACAACTTCAGGAATCCTTTCTTTGTTTCATCTTCTGTTTCAAGAGCTCAAAGAAAAAACTTGAAGGCTGTGACCCTTCTGTTAAATATCTGCATCAAGGCCCATCTTTTTGCCAAGGCTGCTGAAAAACTAGACAAAGATAGAGTGCCTAAATTAAAGTGAGAAACTTGTGTGATTCTGCTCTGCAGTTGTTTTTTTTTTTTAATTTCTTTTTTTTTGTTTGTTTGTTTGTTTTTTGTTTTTTAAGTGTGCAATTATTTCCTATTATCTTTGATGCAGAACTGCCTTGTGGTTGATAACTGTGCCGGTTTTGTCTGAAGCATTGGTCTAGTTATCTGTTGTCCTTGTTATTTGGTGAATTTAATGGTATCTTAAGCTGAGTCTTGTTTTATACTTCATTTGTATTTGCGGGAAGGCATGATTTGGGAAGTTAGAGACCTGAAATCCTATTCAAGCAGGCAAGAGGAATCTTTCACCAACAGTTTTCTTAGGTTGGTGTATAATCTCTAGGGTCTCACTGCCCATTATGTTCTTTGGATTGCACCTTGACGTGAGCTGTTCTGGTGCATTATGGACTTCAGCTTAGTCCCAGAAGCACACAGTAAACAGCAACAGGGAAGAGACTATAGGAGGTACCACAGTGCTGTTGTTGAAATCTGCTGCCCAGCATCTCACCTGATTTATCTTTGGGAAGGAACTACCACTCAAAAAGCATTTGGCTCTTCCACTGAGTATGTCTTTTCTGGGCTTTAACAGCTCTTGAGAGTCTTAATAAAAGCACTGCAAATTACTGAAAACTCCTGACAAATTACTGAGAATTTAACAACACTGAATCTTGAGTTGATTTTTTGAATCACGTTTAAAAACTGCTGTTCATGTAGCATAATATCTGAGTTGGTGTGCAAGCTGTATCCTTTTCTCTCTTTTCCTCAATTTAAGCCAACTATTAATCATGGCACAGGAGGTAAATAAGTGGGGGATTTCAGTGTAAACTATGCTGGTGGATTGGTAAACATTTCTGGTATTGTTGCAAATAACCAACACAAGTGTAAGGAATGGAAGTTTAGCTTTAGCCCTGTATGTTTACCGTTACGACTTTAAACTGTTTATAAGAAGAGTACTTTAAATGTTCCTGAGGAGATGGGCAAAACCACACGGCTACTAAGGGTTTAACTGAGATAAAATGTTTGCCTTAAAATTCAGAGAAACGTGGTCACCTTGCAGCCGCGGTTTGTCATTTAAAACATTGCTGTTGATACTGTGTTGTGACGCCAGCCTAAAACATTTATGGTAACTCCAGAAATTAGGTGAGTTAGAAGCTGGGGTGCAACATCTGGACTCTTCCTTATCACTGTGTCCTCAAACAGAGCTAATTCAGAGTTGTCCACATAAAGTAACAATGCAAACCTCCCTTGCTCCTACTGGTTTTATTGTAGTCACTACTATGCAGACTCAAATGGCTTCCCATAAAGCCTTAGGTCCAGGATACATGGCAGTAGGTGAAGGTGTCAGTTTTCATGGTGACCACTAAAACATTGTTTGGGGGATTTTGCTGGCTAAAAACTAGGGAAAGCTGGATGCTGTTCTCTTGGAAGTTGTGAACTGGACATCCCATCTCCCATACACCTGCCAGGAGGTCTGGTCTGGCAGCTGTCCTTTGCGCTGGGGAACTTGGAGTCCAATGCCTCCAGACTCTTCCATTGTGTGAAAGGGGTCAAAACACCCTTTCCCACCATGAAGACATTCTTCAGGAGACTAATAAAGTGTTCTGGTTTGAAGGTATTTTCTACCATATTAAAGCTGGTTTACCCAGCGAACAAAACTAGAAATTAAGTGAAAGAGAGAGTAGCTCTTTATTAGGAACATACGGAGCTGGGATGAGAGTGAAGCCCTCAGTTCCGGCCACTGTTCCAAGGTCTTTCTAAACATCCTGTGAGATTTGGTATCCTGACTCAGGGTTTGTAAACAAGTGGCATTGGCAAGTAAGAAACTGAGCTATTGCTGCCAGTACAGGGGGGGGATAGATGTCAGGAGGAGGTCCCTCACCTTGGTGAAAGATCTCTCCACAGCTCTGGCCACACTCCACTCAACAGCAGTTCACAGTAGCCCAGTGTTAGCTGAGGAGTTTTGATCTTGTGACCATCCAGAGGAAAAGGACAAATACATAGCTTGCCATAGGTGTGATTGTCAGCCTGAAGTTAAAAAAAACAATAAATGTTTTTTGCTACTTTGTCAAGGTGAGTGCTCTGAGAGTGGATTTCAGGCTGATATCAGTACTCATCAGCAACAGATACACAAGGACAGCTGTAAACAACATTGCTGTCCTCACCTGAGGGCTCTCTGTTTCCCTTACTAACATCTTTAGCTGATTGCTTTTTTGTTAGGGTGGTGCCAAGAAGGCTGTCTGACCATGGTGCACTCTGTAGAGCACTGATCTGGCAAGAAATCTCATGCCTCTTTGAGGAAGCTATAATTTAAATGGTAAAGACCAAATGTGAAAGAGAAGACAAGCATCCTTCTACTTTGTCATTGGTTTTGCCCTTTAACCACGTCTTCTCCAGCACTTGGATCTGATAATAGACTGAACTGTCTTTTCCTGCAAGTACCACTCAAAAGAGACATGTCATTTTGTGTGACTTCTCCTTTGCAAGTGGGTGTAACTTCTTTTATGCTGTCCTGAAGTCAGCCTTTACCAGACAGTGTTCTGCTGAGCTTGTGCTGTACTTGTGACATTTGACAGCTATTAAAGTCTTTCTGGGTTGTACTGCTGAAGAGCCTGCAGCTTTCACTGGGTTTATCCTCACTTTCTCCTTGTTCCTCATCCACATTTTAGGGAGCTATCTCCCTTACTTCTGACTGAGACCACTGAATCTCCTTGGTATGGCAAGTGCTCTGTTACTGAAACGGAATGTATGAAAACCTGCTCCAACTCATGGAGCAGCTCCCGTGGAAAATGGAATGAGAAAAGAAGTTGTTGTTGAGCTGGAGGGGAAAGATGCCTTCAGTGCAAAGGATTTAAGGTAGATACAATCTCTGCCAAGTTCCTGGAGGAATTTCACTCAGATTTAGACGGCATCCCAAATAAGGGTCTTCTGGGTAACCCATGGCTTGCTACGTAGGGAGTGTCTTGGATGGAAAATATGGTTTAGTCCTATAGTATGTGATTAGTGTTCTTTGGTGTTTTTCTAGTCTTTCTAAATGACTTTGATTTAGAAGTAACTGTTCGAAACTGTGCTATTTAGCTTTAGCAGTCAGATACTACTTTTCAAGTCTCTGTCTCCAGCCCAGTGAAGGGGCTGTAGTAGCACAGAGTGTTTTCAAGCTGCTGTAAATATGGGACAGGTGTTTAGGTTGCCATGCTTGGTCTAGCTGATGAGATGATGAGGAGGAGCTAAGGAATAACTATCAGTGCAACCAATTATAAACATATATCTAACATCTACCTAAAATACAGATGGCTCATGCTGGCCTATAGACACCATTGAGATCATAGCCAGGCCCAAAGCAATACGCTTGCAAGGAAAAGACAATTCATTATAGACTGTCAGGCTCAGTTAGTAGGATTACAATATGCCTCTTTATACAGCAAAAGACCAAGTTAATTATCTCTGGTATACCGAATAGCTGCATGTGTCTAATGGCCTTTGCTCCCTCATGGAGGGAGAAATAGTTTATTATTTGCTAACTCCAGATCTGAAACTACTAAGAAATTTGGGGTTTATTTTTCTCTGTGGAAATCACCTGCAACCATTAATCCTGCTATTATTTCTCTGGCTTTCTCTCCAAGAACAGAATAGGAAAAAAATCTATTTGACCAGGCATTTATATATTTAATTGTGTTGATGAAAAACACATTCTAGTCTATACATTCATACTTCTTATACAGATATGTATCAATTTATAGATGTATTTATATGTATATACAAATACATGCGTGTTTGTGCACATCTACATACACAAACATCTATCTATACGTATTTATATATACACACATGCATGCGCACACATTCATGCGCACACACACACATACATCTGCAGTATGACCCTGATACCACAGTAGCCATCCTCTGAGAGAAATGACATGATGGATTTCCTTACTGGCATTCATCTGGCAACAATGCTTTCTTTATCACAGTATAGTGGTGGGTTAGCAAGGATGGACAAGCAGATTTCATTTTATGAATGAGCCATTGCAGTATTTTCCTGCTGTTCATGAGGAGATTTCGCTCCTGTAGTCAAATCAATGGAGAGAAATCTTTCTGAAATGATTGTCTTGACAATACAGCCTGTGGAAAGAAAGTTGCATCAGCAGCAGTTCATTAAAGCTGCAGGTGAGCCTGTGCCAAGGGTAGGGAAGAAGAAAGAGGGTTCTGAGTGTGTTTCAGACTATGGGTCACAGCAAGAAAGCAGAAGAACACTTAGATTATTTCTAAATGAATGATCATATAAAATATTTTGGAATAGAGTCAGACACTGAGGCTTAAGCGTATGGAGGATGTATGAGATTGGTCAGTTTGAGCTTCTGGTGGATTTCTGTAATGTAATCACTCTGCAGTCGTGCCTCAGTAATGAAGAATGACTCAGCACAGCTTTTCTCCAAGCATACATTTCGTGTGGGAATCCTAATAATTTGGTCTTCAGTTTCTTAGCATTTAGCATGCATCATAGACAAGCACTAAAACCTGGCAGGCTACATTTCAAAATATGAGTTCATACTTGGACACCTGAGTTCTGGTTCAGGGGGACATTTAACACTTCCTAATATCTTCTTGATTTCTAAGGAAATAATGAGAGTCCTTGAAGTTAAGCATGTGCGTCTCTAAGTGCTTTGCTGAATGCATTAATAATAGCTTATATTCTCATCGCAGCCTCCCACCTCAGTTCCTGTTCAGGTTAATCATATTTATGAAGTTCATCAGAAATATAAAACTAGTCATGGGTCAACCAGACATGAATAATCAAGTATATTGAAATATAAAATGTTCTTGTGGAAACCATGTTGTGCCAGCAGGCATTCTGTTCACAGTGGTTAAAACTCAAGGAATAAGTTACTCATTGTAAATTATTCACTCATTTGTAATAAACAAGTAGTTTTCACCAGAAATCTTGGACTGTTCTGCCAAATAAAGCAGAGATATAAACTGAGAATGGGAAAGAATCTGATAAATGGCTTTTGTTAAGACACTGTTTTCTGTGTCATCCAGAATTGTAAGTGAACATTTTTAGAAGGTTTTATTAGGTGCTAAAAACCAAAAACAAAGGACAGGATTGACTCTGGAGACCAAATATCTGATTTGGACCTAGTGATATTCTTGTTTGGCTGCTTTTATAGGAGAGGAAGTAAACTACACATGAATGAATTCATGAACAGAAAGGGATTTGGGCAAATAGATAAGGAACAGTACTTATATATCTGGGTCATATGGAGATGAAGAAACACTAAAACAAGATTCATTTAGGAAAAATGGGAGCATGTCAACCACATATCCAAGGGCAGAATTTATTCAAAAGGCAATTCAGGCAGAGATGTGGAATGGACAGAGGAAATAAAATTAAGGAGAAATGTGTTATGTGATCAAGACGGTAAAAATACTGTTTTTACAGTCCTATTAGGATCAAAGTATCTGCTTACTAAAGCTAGGTTGTAATGGATCCTTTTTATATCTTGACTGGGTCCCCATATGCAATTGTTAGAAGGCTCCGCTGGTTCTGAGGAATGCTGGTAACTGAAAAGGGAACTCAAAAAAGAGATACAAGGATTTATGATCTTTAAGCATCAACACAAGAAGTGGTAAATGGTACAGAACCGCCTCGCTGCAGGTGTGTGGCACTGGTCACGCGCTGCTCTATAGGATTCACACCACACAGCTCAGTTGGCTTGCATCTCTTGAGATGCTGGTCCTCTACTGGCGTAGAGCCTTAATTAATTGAAATAAGTTTGTAATCTCTCTTGGTAAGATAAGACTTGTCAAAATTAGTCCCTTCCTTTGCCTTCTTTCTGCACTGTTTCTCTGAAACATTTATGCAGCCTAAAGGGAATGATGGGAAACACAATACAAACCTGGGAAGTGAATGGAACAAAAGGAAGAGAATTTGATCCCATCTTTCAGTACATGAAGCTGAGTTCAAATGCTAAGGTTTTTAGACATATGAATATCTACAGATTATAAAGATCTGGGAACTGTTATCTGTGCACTACGAAGACCTGGGAACAGAACCCAGACATAGGGCAAGGTTTTGGGACAGTTATCCTTGGAGAAATCTGTTTTTCAGTTTCAAGTGCTTTGGGCTATCCATGTGTGAGCATATATCAAAAGGGGTTTTTTCAGTTTAAGAATGGAATTAATGTCATACTCTGCTAGAGACATAAGGCTTATGTCCTCAGAGATACTTGTTATTGTGAATTAAGTGCCTGAATAGTGGATCTGAACTTTACACTCTGGATCAGAAAGACCCTTAATCATTTGTTTGGTTTAGGCACCCTCTTTTGAGCCTGCTGTGCAGGTGAAGGTGTCATCACCACACCAATGAAAGTTGTCACCTGTGCAATTTTGCCGGCAGAGTGGTTCCCAAATAAGCTGTAGGCAAAAACAGCTGGCATGACAAAAACCCAAGCCACATAGCTTATGTTTGTAAGCCAGCCTGGCTGATTTTCCCTAGGGTGGTGAGGAGCAGCTTGGGGATGATAACATCATCACCTGGCTTAGCTTGGTCCAGCACCAGAATCAGTACATAACTGTAAGGCACAGCACCAGCACCACCACATTTGTTGTAATCACTCACCTGCTCCTGGCCTTCAAGCTCCAAACTGGAAAAAACTGCAAGCAAAACTAGCACCATGAAAGTGTTGAAGGAGAACCAAAAAATAAAATAATCTACAATGTGAGATCTAAGAAAGGGTAATAAAATTAAAACTCTCTTGAGTCAGGGGAGACCCTTCCTTTATTTCAGCTTCGTTTATTCTGACCTTATATCTTTATAAACATTCAGAAACCACAATAGAGACTTCTCAGTTTTGGGGACTATGGTATGCTTTTCTTCTCCTAGGGTAACTAAGGTTCCTAGGAGCTTTATAGTAAGTGCTTTCTGCATCTCTGACACAGGCAGGCTTCCTCTCTCATAATAGTAATTGTTGTTTATACCATGATGAGAAGTTTTGCCCAAGAGATTTCACAGACTGTCCTCAAAACACTGACAGAGCATGGATGGACTTCATAGTCTGTCAGGCCAACACATTCACTGTACAGAAAACTGTAGATGGTATGTGAATGTGTTTGCAAGAGGCCTAGTTAGAGGAACAGAGTTATTATGCATCAGGATCCACTCACAAACAGCCTGCACAAAGTTGTACCTGCAGGTTTAGGACAGTGGATGGACTGAGGTGGTGGTGATTTTGATTTTCAACCCCACTCATCTCCAATATGTGTATTTGATTTCTTGGTGATTTTTAATTATGAGATAAAAGGGAGGGGTGCCTATTTTGGTGCAGTCCTCAAAGTTCAGGGCTGGGAAATTCAAAACTGCCAAAATACAGCAAATGCAGAGTTTTCACTGGCACCAGGCAGAATACCAGTTTTGGTGAAAATCAGGCAGCATGACCTCTTCTGTAATTTCCAGCAATGTAACATGAAAGCAAAATACAGCCAGAAAACAAAAGAGTAGAATATCCAGAAACAATTTGGCTAACAGAGATCATCCACCTCCTAAAATTTACCAAAGTGTAGTTTCAGACCAGCATTTAACTTTTCTCTCAATAGCCTTTTTTTTAAGGTGCTTATATATAGTCACCTCTATGGACTGCACAGAGATCTTCTCTTATAGAGGAAAAAGTCATGGGAAATGATCTCTCTCCATTGTCAACACTAATTAAATAAGACAAATCTTTCCTGCATTCATGATTTAAAAGAAACTGATGTTTCCTCAACAGCTAGATTTTGATTGCCAGCTCTGTTAGTCCAAGTCCCCATGTATTCCAGCCTTGATGGCAAAGGCATCCAGTTTCTGTATGGATTGAGAGACCATTTTATTCTCAGGCAGGGGGCAGACCCATACACTGCTGAATTCAGCACCCCTGCCAGCCTTCTGCAGGTGCACATACGGTCCCCCGTGATCTGCCCACAGTGCATTTGCAGAGCAACACTCCCACAGTGCCTGGCCCACTGGCCACTTGGTATCCCACAGACTGGGGAGGCCTGCTGGGTCCTTGGGTTGCAAACCCATTGTTCCTGCCCTATGGGATGCTGGGATCCTGATACATCCTTATCTATTCCATTCAGTACACAACCGTCTTTAGACGTGTGACTCTTCAGTGGCCTGTTATGACTTCTGCCCAAATTCTATTGGTGTCCTTTTATTTAAGAAAACAAATTCCCTAACCTTGAAGACATTTGATTTCTTGAAAATGTTACATTGATTTCCTTTTTTTTTGCCCTCCCTTATAACACGTTGTTGTAATGGACCTGCAATGAAAAAGTGGTAGCTTAGAGCAAATACTGAGTTACAGTGTAGTAGAATACAACTGGCTCCACAGTACCTTTCAGCCTTTCTAATATTCACAAATTTACCTGAGTAACATCTCTGTAAAGAGCTTGTTGACTTTTCTTCTGTCCAGTCACTTTGTAGGGCTCTGGGACCTCAAATAGCATGGCTTAAAATAATCAGGCACAAAACCTGGAGCTGAATGATGAATAGGACTGATTCTGACTTATGCTCAGCACTCCAAGTCATGAGTTCTTACTTGTTTATCCGCAGCAGATGAAAATATCACTGCTCCCAGCTGTCCACACTGCTTTTCTGCCAGAAGATGCTACTCCCATGGTGAGGTGAGAGAAGCACATATGCCTACACCACAGTCCTGTGTACTACCTCAGAGTGCTAATCAGGGTTGGGTGGAAAGCCATGGAGGCAGTTACTCCTTAACCATGGGGCTCATGATACTTTTTATCCTGATTACACCACACAGGTAGTATGAAATGGCCTTCAAGGCTTCATATAATTATGGAAGCAGTGCAACGGTGCCTCAGTGTAAAGGAGATTCCAGGTCCATTTATAAATATACTCAGCTTTATAGATTCACAAAGAAAACACAGTGACTGAAGCAGCTGCAGTTGTGCAGGGAATTCATACTCGCCTCATGTGAGGATGCTGAAAGATTCTGGAGGAAAACCGAGGACTGTTTCAAGTATTTCTAGGTTAGAAGACAAAATTAACTTGGATATATTTTTCTTAAAATTGTCAAATCTCTAGTGCATTTTTTCCCTTCACTTTTTGAACAAAAACTTAAAATCAGTTCTCCACAGATTTTCTGTGCTTTCAAGGTTCATTTGAAAAGGCTGCATTGTCTTCCCCAGAGTCTCCTGAAGGTTTTGTAAGTAACTACCAGCTTGATGTCAGAAGGAAATACATGGCCCTCCTTCTGCAAAAGTGATTGACTAGTTCAAGTGGATAATCAATTGGACAGCTCACTTAGCAGTCAATTGACCACTCCAGTATTCAGTTTGATTGATAATTTTCCCTTTCTTTCCTTGGGAAGTGAAGCATACAGGTGGTTTTTTTGTTTTTGTGGAAACAGTGAGGGCTGATGTAGCCTTTTAGTTAGGTGATTTCACCTCTGAGGCAGGAAAAATGGGCCTTTTGCAATCAATGGGTGCAGATGAAAGCAAATGGGAGACAAAGAGTTGATAGGTGGGAAATTGAATTGAAGGGTGGAGGATAGATGACCATGAATAAGGTTGAGCTGTTGTTTTGACAGGCGAGTCAACCATCCATAGCCTTCTGTGTTCCTGTAGCTTCCCTCTCACATGTTTGAGGGGACAGGAGTGTTGCCCATCCTCTGTGGTCTGTGGAAAATCAGTTACCGGTGTTTCCAAGAACAGGAAAGGTCTTCCTATGTGCTTGGGTCACTTTATTCGTAAGTGACCTTGTACTCTCAAATTTCTCTGGGTACATCTTGGTTAGTTTTTGAGGAGCTGATACCAAGACTTGTCCATGCAGGTATCAGGTTGCAAATGGAGGCCCAAGGGAGAGGCAGAGACTGAAGACTTCAGTCTCTTCAAAACTCAGGGGCATAGTCGGTGACTGAGCACAGTCAGTGGTGGAGTACATTGGTGAACTGGCATTTGGCACCTACTGAAGAGCAAGGCACACCTACATGAAGTTTCTGAATGGTGGAAAGATGCACAGACACCTTTTAAGAACAGTGTAATCATATTCTCCTTTATGCCACAAACACTTTAAAAAATATGGCTCAGGTCACTGGTTCCCTTGGATGCTTTGAAAATATATATCCAGAAGCAAACCATCTTTCCGTGTGGTGAATGTTCAGCTGGAGTAGGCAGTTATAATGAATATTACATTCCTTCAGTATGCAGAACGTGCAGGTTCTCGTTCCAGCAAGTTCTCTTTGCATGGTTGCAGGAGTGTTAAGTAGGTGTAAATACAATTTACAGCCAATATAAAGCTATAATATGCTGCCAGAGTGATGTGAAAGGGTCTCTTATCAGAATATATGGCTGCCTTGAGAGTTCATTACTGTCCATGCAGTAGCAATACAGCCAAAGGATTATAATGTATCCAGAGCTGCATTTCTTTTTGGCTGAAAGTGATGTAGCATTCAGAAATAAACTCAGTGGAAATCCAGACACAATGGTCTGATTCCCACAACCAAATTTATTTCTGTCCTGTGCATCTCCAAGCAGGTTTGCCCACTGAAGGGCTAACACACATTCCCAGTGCCATGGTTTCTTAGCTGGGATTTGAACATCAAGAATCTTGCATCCCACTGTAATAGCAAAATGAAGGGGTGAGGTCCATTCACTGAGGTGCAGCTTCGCTGTGGAGATGAACATGGGAGAGAAGGTCTGTTCTAACGGAAGGTGCGCTATAAGATGCTGTTTCAAAATTCAGCCTCCTGGCTATTTTCTCTTGCCCTGTGGTGGCATCAGGCCCACAAGACCCTGTCAACACTGCATTTTATATGCAGCACTCCTTAATTATTTAGTTTAATCTCAACTTTGGAGACATGCCATGATGGAAGATGCCTTCACTTGTCTCAGACACACATGGGGAGGACAACTTATAAAGATCTTTAAGATCCAGAGTAGAAAAACAAAACCAATGTTTCTTGGAGAGTTTTTTTCTTTATAATCAATTGTACATGTTTAGATGTTGCACTGCTTCAGCATTAGTCTCTATCTCAGTGGACAACAGTTCTCCTGTTAAGGCTGACCAGTGGAAGCTTTACCTAATATTCCAGGTGGGAGTGATGGGCAGGATCCAGAGAAGAGCTGGGAAGGGGAAACACTTTGAATCTTTGGGACACCACACCACGTATATTTGCTGCAGCACACTTCCCTCTCTGCTGTTGACCCCTGGGGAACAAGGACACTGTCCTTTTCAAGAAAAATAGAGTGACAGTTGGAGCCCCTGATGACAGGAAGCAGGATTTTTTTTTTTCTTCTTCTCTGTATTTGTTTTTTTTCCTCTTCGCATTTTAAGAGAGTAGGAGGAAGTGATTGAAAGTGAAGTCTGGGAACAGCTGGCTTCTCTTTTGGGTTACAGAATTATCCAAACTGTTTACAAATTCAGGTCTGTAAAGATAACAAATTAAAAGTCACTAAATCCACCGTATACTTTAGGTTTCTTTTGACGCCCACATGCTGAAACTACCTCACTTGCATCTGCTAATACAGAGAGGTCTTTGCATGAGTGAAGTATCACCTCTGCATTGCTTGTCTGAACATGCTGATTTTCAGAGTTTTCTTCAGCTTTGGGCAGAGTCAGCACAATGACATCTGTGGCTCCTTCTCCCAGTTGCTTGAGCATGAGTGAAATCACCTGCAAGTGAAATCACCTCCATATGTTTCTCTAAAGAAGGTGTTACTCTTTTAAGAGGCAGACTTAGCAGAGCAAGGTTTGTGGAAGAGAAAGCAGACAGTATGGCTACACATTTCCATAACCTCCAGCACTGCCACTTGCAGTCAACATAATCTTTGCCTTAGAGGAAAGAAAATCCAGGAGGAGCAAAATAAGCTTCACACTAGGAAAGATGAGTGGAGTGCGCATGTGACTGTCTCACTCCTCGTGCTGCTTTTTTTCCCTGTGCATGGTAGTACACAGTGCACTTTAAATACATATAAGAGTTATAATAGGTGTTGGAGTTCCTCACCTCTCTCTGAAGCAGTTCTTTCTGGTGGCACTAATGTTAGGATGTGATCTCAGATGAGTTACCAAATGTCTCACACTAACATAAACCTAGCTAGAAGAAACTGATACTTCTCCATTTTATATTTTTTCAACATCACCTCTAAGTCAGCTAAGATATGTTTATATATCTATTGCTTTTCATTCGCTTTGCAGTTTTTTGGTAGGTTTTTATTTTTTGTGTGTGTCTCAATATATTCACTTATCTCAAACAGCAGTATTTGTACTGATGTTCCACAAAAGGATCAAGACCCAGAGACAAAAATATTTCTGTGAGATTTACTTTAGGTAGACACAATCAGGCAGTAACCTAGGTTCACTAACACTGAGTGGTAGAAGTGGCCCACTGAGGCCACCTGTTTTTTCTTTGTTTTGTTTAGGGGAAATGTAGACACATCCATTTTGGCAGAACATACTACCTGAAAAGGTATTTCCATCTCTTGCATGCAGACACCTGCACAGAGCCATCCTTGCCAGTGGCACTGGAAACTGAGGAGGTTGTGAGGAACACGGGACACTGTTCCTTCACTTCACTTCCCCATCTCCCCTCTTAGCAAGAGATTCTGCATTCTTTTTATATCCCACATTCTTGCACAAAAGAGAAGCAGCAAGTTCCTGTGCTTCTCTGGTCTCCCTCTGTCCAGCCCTGTCCCCTCTTCTTCTCGCTCGCTTCCTTCAGACTCCCTCCAGTCACATCCATTCCTCCCAGCTTCAGCTATGCTCTTTCTCTAAAGTCCTATTTCTTCCTGCCAAGACACCTCTCTACTCCCAACATCTCAACACCTCACTGGCCTGCTCGGGCTCCCCATACACCTAACTGACACATTTCTAAATAGAGGTTAGAAACAAATCCTCTTGATCTAACTTAATTCTCTTCATTACTCAGCAAGCTGGATAATTGTAGGGGTTTTAAAAGCCCCATACACTATCAATCACACTTTTTCTCTTCACTCTTGGAGTCATACACAAATTTTCCCACCATTCATAAATATAATTTATCTGTTGCAGGTGCAAGTATTTGTGCATTTTATGTCTTTGAACTCATCCTGTAATTAAAGAAATAGGGATTTTTTTTTTTTTTAAATTAAGTAATACTAAGATTTCATGAAGTTCTATTGAGGAAAACTTACTTAGGAAAATAATCTTTCCTTACCCTGCAACAAAAACAAAGCATTTTGATTCCAATAAAAAAAAAAATTAAATGATGCAAGCAAAATTAATTTAATCCTGATTTGAGAAAAAAGTGAAACTCTTAGAATGTTTAAAAAAATAAAACATTGATTTGACTTCTGTTGTTTTGACTTGATATTATTTACAAAAGTCTAAGCAAGACCATAAAAAATTAGTTGTTAAATGCCTTTATTAAAATCAAATCTTTGACTTTGTAGTTATTAAATGCCTTGATTGACTTCCTCTTTTAAATGTTGGTAAAAATACTTAGCTTTGTTATCACTGAACACTGATTATCCTTGGAAGTTTCTAAATTTTACTTATCCCCAGAAAATATTTACAACAGTTGCATCCGGAAATCGCTGCTATTAGACACTGTCAGATTTTTCAGTATATTGAGAGGCAGCAATGCAGACAAGCAATTCAGTTAATTGAGGTGTCTAAGGAAAGACAGCAGTTTACAGGAGAGGTTTGTAAGCTGTAGTCACGGACATCAGGCTGAACAATATTTGCAAGATTGGTGTGATTGAAATATGCAGAAAATCAACAGAGTTTTCTTTATGTGCACTGGCAGAAGAGCTGAGCGAACACACACCCGTACTTTGTTTCCCTCAACAATTCGACCTAGTGCTGCTGAGAAGAGCCAAATACACAATTATTGGTGTATTGCCACTTCTCTTGCATTTCTACTCAGTGTCTGGTAGGTCTGGGCCATTGAAAGCTCTGTGGACAGATTAAGCTCTGCACAAGTTATTACCCTAGAGAAGTCCTGTCCACAGGAAA
Organism: Eurypyga helias; assembly: GCF_000690775.1. NCBI lineage: Eukaryota > Metazoa > Chordata > Aves > Eurypygiformes > Eurypygidae > Eurypyga > Eurypyga helias. The sequence continues at coordinate 39,666 of NW_010225890.1, forward strand.
GGAAAAGCTCATTTCATTATTCAGCTGTGCAGCTCCATTGCATGCTTGGTGTGGGGAACATTATTCTGTTGCCCAAGTCTGGAATTTTGTGTTTTGAAGAGAAATAAATAAGTGATGCTTTCTCTAAAAAGCTACCAAACTGAGATGTCACTGTGACTGACACAGGCTGCTGACTTCCATAAGTATTCAATTACTGATAAATGTGTGCCTGTTATTTTAATTCAGTTCTTCAAAACCCATCTTGGCCATCTGCTGCATGAATAAATGCAGTAATCATTTACATCATGGAAAAAATGTGATTGCTATGTCTGTTTGTTCCTCCAACAGGTTTTATTCAGATAAGAACAGTGGTCTGGTTTAAAGACATCTCTGCGACCTTTATGAACTAGTGACTTATGCCTGCAATGTACAGTCATGACACAAAGAACCTTGATAATGGTTCCCATGTTTCAGCATGGTGGTCCACAACCAATTTCAAAATCAGCCTAGAAAGCAATTCTTCAGTCTTTTTAATTGACATACAGTTTGTACATAGAATCAAATTTTTAATTAGAGTAGCTGATATATTAAAAAACACAGTCAAACTTTTATCATACAATTCCTTCCCCATTAGCTCATTAGTTTTTTCCAATTGTATCAGTTGTTTCAAATAAGAGACATTTCCCTTCAAACCCTGACCAACTTCTATCCCTAAATCATCACAGTTAAAACACCATCCTACCCATTTGTCCATCTGGTGCTCAGAAGTATTTTCTGGCATGATCTACAGCTTCTGGCTGCGATGTGAATTAGATGATGATGATGATTATTGTTGTTGTTATTTTATCAGCTTACACTTAAAAAATATGTTGAAGGAACTTTAAGATTACAAAGTAAAAAACTAGGAAGTATGTCCACGACTCTAACTTGTCTGTATGAACCAAGTTCAGCTTTCTGGACTATGGCCTCCATGGTACAGTCAGAAATCAGAATTTTCCCTTCTGACTTCTTCACCTAGTGAAGCTCTTTACTTTTAGGCTGCTTAACCTGGACCAAGTATTCACCTTTAGACATGTACACTTCAAGAATTTGCTGATGTTTTCTTTGCAAAGAATATTACAGATTTATCCCAGTTTCAGAGACGTAGGGTCTCTTCATGAGTCTGATCCTGGTTAGAGGAAATTAAACGTCACTTGTAAGAGACTTTGAGTATCAAAAATTGGCTTAGGTTGGTACATGTTGTATAAAGCACTAAGCAAGTCTTCTATCCCCTGAAGTAAACAGAAGTGTTGATTCTTAAAATCAAAGGATAAGCAGCAGTGAGTTGGAGACGTCTTAATGGAAAGTAGGCAATGCTGTATAAAAGGAAATTGAATGGATTATGTCCTCTACAGTGTGGTCAGATCTTAAAAAATTGGATGTGGAACAACATTGTTTTTAATTCCCATTCTACTTCTTTCTTCAAAATATTGATCTAAGTCTTAGTACGGATTTTAGTGAGCCACATTTCAGACAGATGTGTGTTGTTTTCCTCAAGGCTCAGAGACTTCTGGGCCTATGAAGCAGTATTTCATCTTATGGTGCAGAAGGGTGAATTTACTGGTTATAAATTCGTTAAAGTTGAAAACATAAATGCTTCTACCATTGGCTGGCTGAAGAAGCAGGGATATAAAATGATATCTTGAGCCTAGTTCTAGGTGACATCCTTCACTCTCATCACTGGATTTTCAGCTATACCTGTAAACAATCACACAAAATAGGCAGAGTGATATGAATTCACATATGATACATAATCTTGTCAGGTAATTTGGAAGTGGCTAGTTTGGGTTTAATCAGAGACCTTTCAAAATAAGGCCAAAAATATGTTAAAAGAGTACCCTTACCTTTCATACTTGTGGACACTATTGGTCCAAGGATTTGCACAGAGCTTCAGAAGTTGCTTGTCCCTGCTTTTCTTATGCATATAAGTTGGAGCAGCTCAGAGCTGCTTTAAATGACTGCAGCTGTCAGGAGCCACTCTGAAACCACACAGCCACTGAGAAAGGGGGAAGCACAGGCACTTTTTTGATCCTAATAATGAAGGACTTCACTTGCTTTTTTCTTCTCCAGGGTGGGGAGGAGTGGATGGTTAGGGAAGCTGTGGTGGTTGTGCCTTTAACTCACTGCAAACTCCCCTGCCTGCAGTGGGGTCTCAGCAAGCTGGCTCTGTTGGGTTAGGGAGAAGGAAACATGTCTTTCTATGGGTGCTCCCAGGCTGTTAAAAAAAATCAGGTAATGCCCCAGCTATGACCACCTACCTTCTACTGGACTTCAATTATGGAATGAACATGCACAGGAAAAATGCCTTATCCCTTGGGTGTGTGCACCTGAGAGGTTATTCTCTTAATACACGTATTTATTTTCCTTCGAAGTAGATCTAAATAGTGATTTTCCACCCTGAACAAATACCAGCTGGCTGACACAGAAAAGTAAAGACAAAAGAAACATCCCTCTCTGGGGTAAAGTAAAAATAAAGGCTTAAAGGTTGTGTGTAACTAGGTAATCCTGAAGCCGAAGCGGCCAGTAGGTGTTCCGCCCTTGTTCTGAAAATGAGTATGTATATGGCTTTCACTCCTCTCTTCTGTTCTCCAAGACCAGACAAAACGGTTTGTCAGCTCTCTGCCTGTTCAGCCAAGATAGATGCTACAGAAGGCAGCCTGGGCCAGTACCTAGGAGTCCCAGCACCCTCTGTGTGGGTGTTTGTCCTAAGGACCTAGCAGGGCTTGAGTTCAGGTCTGCTGTTTTTTTGGCTATGAGAGACAGGCAGGCAGTCATCTTTGTCCACCCTCTTTCAAACAGGCAAAGGGAAAAAGCAGATATGAAGGGTACCATTTCACAGATCTGGACACAACCTCAGCAGCAACATTAACAGTTTTTTTCCTAAGTAACTGCAGTTTAAAATCCTTGTCATCCTTCCTATGTTTAAGAAAAAAAAATCAGAAGGAAGGTTTCTCAGCCTTTATAAAGGTGGTTGATAAAGGAGAAGGAAGATGGTTGACTTATGCTAGACTCAAGCCTGATCAGCTTAGTATCAGCAAAGAGGAGATTAGGGCCCAGGCACATGGCACTTAGAGCCTGGGTTGTAGAAAAGTGTCTAAAATGTCTCTTTTTTTCTTCAAAACACACATCTGTCTAGGAAAAAATAATTATTCTTCCTAGTCGTGTGTCAGACAAATGTTTTCCAATATTTAGTTTGTCTGAAGCTTTATGTTCAGGTTGCTTGATGTAGTGCTACCAAGCACCATGATGGCTTCCTCAGCAGAGCTGACAGCAGCAGGAACCCATGCTGTTGAAAGGAAGTATTCTGTGAGCAACTGAAAATTAATGAGATCTTTGCTAAATCCCCTCAGCTGGCCCAGGGCTTTGTGCAAAATTCCTCTTCCATGAGGTCAAGGGAAGACTTGGGTTCTGGAGATGATGACTCAGAAACCTTCCTCACCTGACACGTGGGCCAACAGCTCAGTCGTGGCTGGTCCCCACTTTTCCATTTCCTCATCCAGCTGGTCAAGCCAAGAGAGTGCCCCTAAATTGAATCACTGGATTTCACACACACCACAAATCATGTGGAGGCAACAGAAAAAGCTGCTCCCAGTGTAGGGCAGATGCTCTTTGCTCTTCAGAAGATGGTATGAAAAGCTGCCTGTCCCAGGAGTCTTTTGGAATTTAGTGTAATCCAGGTAACTCCTGTGCCTGGTGAGTTGTTTCTGCAAGGTGCTAACTGGTCCCAGCATGCGTGCCACAGTGTGCTGTACAGGAAGGGTGTGTGCTTGTTTGGGGTGAAAGGAGTTCCACCAGGAAATGATGGTGTTTCCAAGAAATGATTCGGAACATTTACTGCCTGTGAAGTGAATGACAGGCTTGGATGAGCAGCATCACATCTGACTGAGCCAAACTGAATAGCCTCCCTCTTCTTTGGCAGCAAGGGCTAAATCAACTCTCCTGAAACTTGTAGCACCTTTGCACAATTTTCATATTTCTATGATGCTTGAACAGTGACAATATACTGCTGTAATTATCCACTAGGAAAATGCCTAGCAGGACTATAAAACACAAATAAGGTGGACCTAAAACACACAGCAAATATAAGGAAGACAGTAAGCATTAGTGTAATGTTTTACAAACCTCTTCACATGTCACTCCATCAGATCTGTAACCTAGGTGGTTCAAAAGAACAGCATTGGTGACATGCAGCCTCTGTCTGAGAGCTTTGTTGCTTGAATCAGAGTACTAAACACACCTCTTCTCCCCAGTTTCCTGTCCTCCAGTATAATAAAAATAGTGGTATATTTCCCATTTAGTAATAATTTTACATGTATGGCAGGTGAGTAACAAAATTACTTGTATGTAATGACAGGGCATGGAGTGACCTAACATAATTTTCTACTTTTTTGAAGCAGTCCATTACATTACAAAACTGGAATGTTCCCCCTAGTTGTGATGGAACAGTTAAAAAAACCCCAAACACGTATTGCACATATTTTCACTTTCCTGCTTCTTTTTTTATTCTTTCTTTGCAATGATTGTGTATGCTTTGTTTGCCTGTTCTGCACTTTTCCCTTACAATATTCAGTCAGTCCTGCATTGCTCTGACTTTCCAAAAGCTTGTGGCTGTTAAAGGGATCATGTGAAGGTGTTTAAAAAATGCTTGGAGCAGGCATGCACAAATTTAAGCATGATCAGGTATCGGTGGCCTGCCTGGAGAACCCTTTCTTGTGATGAGTAGACCTTTAGTGAGTAATCCCACTGATTTATATGGGATGACTCAAGTAAGCAACGTGTGTTGCAGTTAAAAGGTTGAACACAGGTGGAAAACCAAAAGGTGTGCGGAAATTCTTTCCTGCGGAGTATGTGCCCCCAGTTCCTGAACAGCATGAGCAGCCAGTGCATGTGTTCACAGGTCCCCCTGTGGCAACGCATCCTGCCCTGTTTGACTCCATGCTGGGAATGAGAAAAAATGTCTCTCATTACCTTGCAATGTCTTCTCATTACCTTGTACTCCCTATTAGTCAATGTCTGCATTTTTAATGCAATTTTTGGAAGGGGAGGAGGGAGAAACTGCATCACAAAGCTGGACAGAGAAACAGGGCCCTTAAGAAATCATACTCCATGACATGGCTTTGCTGGGTGGCAGTGGTGATGTGTTACAGCTGGGAGCTCCTTTCTGTTGGGAGCAATTTGGCTTGAAGGCTCAAAAGCCTGTTCATCATTGCAACCATGTAGATGGAGGGCAGGCTGCAGCTCTTCACCTGAGCACTGCTGTTGCTGCCAACCAGATGTTGCTTCCTTTCTACTCAAACCAGAGAACAAAAATGAAATGTTCCATCACCTGCGTTGTTTGTGTCTTCACTTTGTTTTGGGAAAAGAGAGAAAGAAAAAGAGGTGTCAATTGATGCTGATAAGGTCTAAAGTGAGCACAAGCAATTTTTAGGCCCATCCAGGGGACCAAAGCTAGTTTAATGACTAACCTGCTGGTAGGATTTTTGTTACTGCTATATAACAGATAAATTTGACACTATACTGCCTATGTAACAGATAAATTAGGCATTACACTCCCCCTGTGGCAACGAAAGCATTAAGCCAGCCTGTTACTCTTGGCAGTTCCAATACAAAGCAGGATGGATATTTAGAGTTAGCAAATCCTAGGCAAGGGCCATTCCTCTTTAAAAATCACATTTCCGTGGGCAGCAAGTGCTCTAGGAAAGGGACACTGCAGCTGCGCCAGCGCCCCATTGTCAGCTGGGAAACAGCTCTGTTGTGTGCTGTTCAGGATCCTGCAGCCCCGCCACTGATAGAGCTGTGCCTGCACCCCGCTGCCCATCCACCAGCACTCTTGAAAGGAAAAGAGGTCCTTGTCAGCTCTGCAAGGGGAAGAGGAAGTAGCCCCCTCCCCCTCCTCCCCGCGACCTGCGGGTGTGAGAGGTCTGGCTAGTCTCCCAGCTGGCATGAGCAAGATTGTGCAACCTGTGCCTCCCCCTCTCTTCTGGATGGGAGCACAAGCACACCCTTGTGCGAGGGCAAATCTGCTTCCCTGCCCATCATCTGTCATGAGAAGCCTGGTGATGTGCTACACATGGGTGGCCTTCCTGACCACATGGCAATGCTGATATAAG
>NW_010225891.1:0-15833 GCF_000690775.1 Eurypyga helias
TCTGCGGCCCTTCCGGCACGCCGCGCCGTGCAGCCCAGGGTCCCGGGGCAGGCCCCCTGCTGCTGGGGCTGCCAGCGAGAGAGGGAACGGGTGCCTTCCGCAGGGAGGGTAGGATCCTGGGAACGCTGAGGGGGGCTTCCCAAGATCAGGATTTTGCACTTGGGGAGGTAGGGGAAGGGGGTTGCATTTTTAGTGGCTGAGGTTTCTGTTACTCCAGTGCCTCAATTTTTGGAAAGATTTTGGTACTTGAAAATAACAGTGAGTAAACAAGGGGGTGTGTTTTCAGGCTTTTGGAGCAAATATGCTTATAGCAATATTTAAGTTTTTTCTAAGTATCCAAGGTAGAAAGGGTTAGCTGCAGAGAGTGATCATCCTAAACAATTTTGAATTTAATCTCTTGACAGAATTCATTCAGTTTTTAAGCAGTTTTTTTTCAAAATACTGGTCCTTGAACATTCATGTAGACAAAACAGCATTTTCAGTTTTTTAGTAGGTTGGTATTGAAGTACCTGTCCTGTCTGCATGGTATATCTTTTATCACAAAGACTTTTTAAATGGGAGTGACTGATAATACACAGACTGCAGCTAAGTTTGTGTGGGGGGGAAGAAAGGTTGTTTGTTTTAATTAACTATTAATACTGGCTAACTGTCTCTGTGGATGGCCCTGCAGAAGGCTGAGGTTAAACTGCCCTAGGAAGAATGTATGTTCTGTATGCTCTAGGAATATGCAGATGTGAATGGCTGTTTGAAGTGTCAGAGACTACAGACCTCTCATCTGAATATTCTAAACCACAGTTGCCTGTTAAGGGGAAAGTCTTTACTACTTCTGCGTTTTGTGGGTTTGTATTTCTCATGACTGTTCATGGGTTTTTTTAATGGCTGTTTGTAGAAATGGAGTGTGTAAAATAACCCAATAAAATATTGTGGTTACCAGTTAATATGCTGGTTTATCCTGTATTCCCTTCCAGACTGTGCCTTTCCATTGTCTGTCTGGGTGACAGTTGTGGTGTGTGGTGCTGTGTAGACTCGAGATCCGCACAAGAAGTACACTGGGAGACTGCCTAGACAAGAAAGAAGCACCGCAGAGAACCTAAGGCTAGCTGTTTTGTTTTGTTCTTCCCTGCAAGGCCGTTTGGGGCACGGGTGTGTCAGTAAACTAACTTAGCTGTAGTTGGGATTCCACAAAGCCAGAGCTGAAGTTGGGGCCTGCTAGCACCAGACCTGCTGTGTTTGGGGGCCAGTACTAAGGATGTGTTAGAAGGTCATGTTTGTAGGAGAAGTTTATTGCACATTTTTTAAATTTTCCTTCAAAAACCTGCTGTCGAAGATCCTTTTGGGAAAACGGGAGTAGGAGCAAGTGAATATTCATTGGATTTATTTGGCAGGGCTTGAAGTTACACACAATTCCTTAACACTGTGCAAGACTCCGATGACAAAGCTGAGACCTGATGTGATAGCTGCAGCCTGCACACTGCAGATGAGTAAGACCGGTTGTCAAAGTGAATTGATATCAAGCATGCAGGAAATAGCAAGAGATATGTAGGTTAATTTAGATGAATACGGAATCACTGTTTTCATGCTCAGATTCAACATTTTAAGCTGTTTTCATCATAGTGCCAATTGTCTGTGTGGTTACGCTTTGACAGGAGGTGCAGGAAAACCTGAAGGAATACGTTGTTAAGTCAAATAAAGTGAATTTGGTGCATCCCTTAGTGACTTTTTTAGTTCTGTAACTTGCATGCTTTTCATTTTTAACCTTTATCATCAATTTGTCTGTAGTTCTGCTTTTGAAAGAGGACAGAAAATTAGTAAAAAGCAGATACCTATATCAAAAAGTATTAGAAAGTTTGAAGTTCTCTGAAGATGGTTTTCTTTAGGAAAAGATCTGAAAAAGCACATAATATGCAAATGATTGCAAAGAGAAACCCAAAATAAATACGTATTTTTAAGCTTGCGTAGCTTCCTTGTTCTCGCTAAGTTTACAGAATGCAAAGAATACTTAAAGTTTCTCTATTGACTTTAATATGGTTTGAAACTTTCAATTTTGGCTGTCATCATACTTAGAAAATGTAAGTCTAAGTTATTGGTTTTGATAAATGAAAAATAGCTGAGATGATACTGAAACTTGGCACCAACCTTTGCACTTAGTTGAGAGCTCAGCTTGATCAGCCCATAGAAATTGGGCTCTGCGTTTTAGAGGTGCTTGAAGGTGCAAATAAGGTGTTTTGTGGCATTTTCAAAAGCAGTGAAAGAGCTTTTAGTCTGGGTCTCAGTATTTTTAAGAGTTGCTGTAGGTTTTTGATAAGGCACTAAACCAGTAAAGCAGAGGTATAGCCTGTTGTGTGTGTATATGTGGTAGTCTTGCATTGCAGTAATGAACATGTTATGGGTTTAGTAAGAGCAAGTGCAGACTGGTGACTTTTGCATACTCCTGTGGTGTTATGTAGGTGACACTCAAGACACTGAAACAGAACAATACACCTAAAACTAGGAATGCTTTTCTTTAAGACTGAAGCTTTCTAAATAACTCGATAGACTATTTAAGTTTTGGTTGCTATCTTTTCTTATTGTGGGAGGAAGAAATTCCAGTTGCAATTATCACATTGTTTTTATTGGTATCTAATCACTTTGAATATTGTCAAATACCTGTGGTGTATAATTAGTTGAACTTTACATTGAACTAGGTGGATATCGAGGTGAATGGCTTGCTGGCATGCACTGCATATTGCACCTACCTTTTTGTACCTCAATTTGTTGGAAAAATGCAGTAAGGCTACTTATCCAAGGCCCAGACTTCATCTCCTTGGAAACCTGATCTTTCACCAGATGTTGAGAAATGTAATTTCTTTTTTAATCCATTCTGCAGAAAAACGCAGATCAAAACAGCATCTTCAGGCTTTGGTAGTATGGAATATTCATTAACTAAAAAAATAGTCTGACATTTCAGTCTTTGTCCCAGAGAAGTTTGATAGTTTCTGTTGCGTTTGATATTATTTCAAATTTATTTTAGCTGTTGCTACAATTCCTGTAGTAGTTGTATAGTTTAATTCGGTGCAAGAACTGGCTGATAATGTCTTCTTCATGTGTACAGTGCAGGACTGTCTGTGTTCCCTGCCCCCTCCTTGCCGGTGAGGATTCACCTTTCCTCTCTCTGTTCAGGTCATCTTTACTCCCTTGCAAAAAGCTATTTCTTAGCCAAGGCATACAGAATTTATAACCTTTTCAGTCTCCTGCCATTTGAGAAGCTGTTATTCAATGTCTCTGATGTCAGACACACTTCTAGGTCAGCTGCTGGTGTCAGAACAACTTGTGACCCTGAGCTGAAGCCATGCTGTAGTTTAGTAGGTTGGTCTTTGTCGGAATGGTGCCAGTAGGCTACTTATAGAGCAAGAAGTATCAAGGATTTTAGAATGGTGGAATAACAAGCCATGTTTCTTGTAATCTAAGATGTTGATGATCTCTACTAACTTTAAAGAAGCTCATTCATATGAATATAGGCCGTCGAGGAAGATGGTTGTAGTTTCTATGCTTGGTTTTCCTTGAAAATGTTAGTAGGCTCTCAGGTACAAGGCAGTTTAGTGGCACCTTGTGTGAAGGAAGCAGCAAACATATTGCTAAATCCTTCATGGTCCTTTTTGTGGTGTGCCTGTGATGGAAGTACATCTTCCAATATGCAGTTGCTGTAACGCTGGGAAGGGTATGTCTGGCAGTTCCTAGGCAGTGTGTGCTGGCATCACATCGCAAATCACTTTAATGGAAGGCATTTTATAGTAAGTCATAGGTGCTTCTTCAATTGCAGCTGTTTGCCTTAATTCCTTTCTCTGTCAGCTAAAAATAAGTTAATGGAATCTATGTATTTGAAAGATTAGATGTGGTCTTGATAAAAGACTACTTGGAAAACTCTAAAGTTAGTCTTACCCATTTGGGATTGATGTAGGTTTTGGAGGGAGAATGAAATAAAACTGTCAGAGAACTCGGAAATGAGCAGTATTCTTGATCTTTTTATCTTGGAAGTTTCCTTAAAGTGGCTTTGCCTTTTATAGTTTGTCTAACAAAAAAAAAAGGACAAGATCGGAAAGACTTTGGAAATTGCTGAGTAACGCTATACTGCAGAATATTAATGGAGTAAAGTGAGAAGGAAAAGTTAATCCCTAGAAAAAATGGGAGAAAATAGAACTCATAATTTTTTTTTAAGAATGCTTTTTTCTGTCTTTAGAGCTGTTAGTTTTATAGTTTCCTTGAACTGGTTTGGTTCTTGAATTCTTATGAATGGATTTCTCTGTCATCAATGGATCTTTCTCGGAGCGTTATGAAATTTAGGACTTCTGTTCTAATTTGAAGCAAAACTACATAGTAAAAAGTAATAAAATTTTCTTTTCTGTTGCATGTATGCATTGTGGCTGTGTTGAGAGTGACAGCAAAATGGCTTTGGTTTGGGTTCTACTGTTATTTCTACACTTCACTTGAGGCCCTCTGCTTGTGTGTTAAATCCCCTGAGATTTGGACTTTATGCTGCAGTTTAGCTACCGGTGTATTACTTTTAGTATAACCTTTTAAAATAGTATTTATTTTGCCAGTAGACTTGAAGGGCCTAGTCTTTTTCAGGGATACAGTCTGGTGTCCGGTATACATTGGAAAAAAAAAAAAGTGTTAGTCTTTGAGCTTTATGTTAGAATGTATTTTCTGACCTTGTGTTGACAGTGCTGGGTTTTCCAGTTTGCAGTTCTAGAATTGTTGACTGAGAAACAGGATGCCTATTTATTCTTCTGTTCCCCTTCCCAACGTGCTTTGATGCCAAGCCCTTTTATGTGATCTTTGAATTTGTGTTTACAAATTGGGTTGTTATAGATTGACTTAAATCAGTGAATTAATTTAGTTTAAACAATGTCCTGTCAAATAACTTAAGAAAAATTTTGTGGTTTAGTCAGGATATGGCCCTAATCGATAAATCCAGAATTTTACTTATATTTGACTTTAGAAGGCTCTGGTGTCTAGATTCTTTTTTGTTGTTGTTTGTTTCCTTAATGATCTGATAAAGCCTCAGAACATTAGGCAAACTTACTGTCCTAGAGTAACATCATACTGTAGTTTTAATCTATACTCAGTTTATTTTGGCTTTGTGAGTTTTGAAAACTCTTCATCACCTTAATTTTTATAATCTAACTCAAATTTTGTGATGTAAGATGCTGTAAAAAGTACATAACTTTTATTTCAATTAACAGTTTTTACATAGTATTTAATTTCTAGTGATTTTATGTGAAATTAGGAAATTTATATGGTGTCTGTTACAGCCCTTCATTCTCACAGTGCAGTTTCACAGGATCACAGACTCATAGGGGTTGGGATTGGAAGGGACTTTAAAGACCATCCAGTTCCAACCCCCCTGCCATGGGCAGGGACATCTTCCACTAGACCAGGTTCCTCAAAGCCTCATCCAGCCTGGCCTTGAACACTTCCAGGGATGGGGAAGCTTCTCAGGCAACCTGTTCCAGTGCCTCACCTCCCTCTCTGGGAAGAACTTCTTCCTGATACCTAATCTAAATCTCCCCACTTTCAATTTAAACCTGTTATCCCTTGTCCTGTCACTCCCTGCCCTTGTAAAAAGCCCCCCCCAGCTTCCTTGTAGCCCCTTCAGGCACTGGAAGGTGCTATAAGGTCTCCCTGGAGCCTTCTCTTCTCCAGGCTGAACAAGCCCAACTCTCTCAGCCTGTCCCCATAGCAGAGGGGCTCCAGCCCTCGGAGCATCTTCGTGGCCTCCTCTGGACTCGCTCCAACAGATCGATATACATTTTATGTTGGGGGCCCAAGAGCTGATTTAGTGAAAACATGTGTGAAAAGAAGCTATACATTAGCTTAGAAGTTTTTTTTTTTAATTACAAATGGTATAGATACTCCCTATTTTTTTAGAATTTATCCTATTTCTCTTATTTGAAAATACTCTTTTGCTGCAATGACCAGAGTAGCTGCTGAATATTACAGTTTATTTTAGAAATCTGTCAAGTCAGTTCAATGATTTCTTAGAGGGACTTGTCACATAAAAACATTAGAGATGCTAGAAGTGCTCTCCAGTTGTTAAAGAATAGTCTGTTCAAAATGTTGTCAAATGTTTGCCATGCAGATTGGGTCTAAACTGTGGAACTCATAGAAGCTGTATGTATTTTAGAAATGTAAGGCCAGCAATTGAGTATTCCTGGTTTTAACAGGAAGAAATAAATAAAAGCAATGAGTTTATGCTGGAATTTTCTGTTTCACCTCTGTCAGAAATTCTAGGGCTTTTATGTAATTTTTTTTTTACCTCACATCTGAGATATATGCAACTTGGTCAGCTTCTCTGGCATGGGAGCAGTCTGAACAAAGATGGTTATTTCCCTATTTTAGCATTTTAAAAAAATCTAGTTTGGTCTGATATCCCAGCTGGCAATAAATAGTTCTCAATTACTGTATTTGGCATTATTTGTTGACTGAAGTAATTCCTATCCTAATTTATCTGGCTTGACCACAAGACTCTTCCATAGCAAATGACTACTTTGTTTTCTTAGCTGGAATAGCTCTTTATTTATCCTACTCTTAACACTGCTTTCATCACCATCATAAACTCAAACTAGATAACGGGGGGAGGGGGAAATAGAGAACACTACAGCAGTCAGCAGTTGTAGAAACTGATGTTCCTGCATTCCAATTCCTGGTAGAGATTATCAATTTAGCAGCTCAGAGCAAATTTTACAGCCGTTTATGGCTGATGCCATGGTGCAAGTTTTCTGACTGTCCTTTATATGAAAGTTCCTCCCAAGAATTCTAGTATTAAGCTGTGTTGGGTCACTTTTTTTCATAAATGTACATAAAAGTTTTTGGGGAAAAAAAGCGCATCATTTCGATACTGCTACCAAGAAGCCAGAAAAATAAACAACTTTTTACTTTTCTCTCTGGAGCTACATAATGGAGCTTTTCACTATCTTTTGTGCCATTTTAAAAATTCTTTTTCATAACGAGAAAGAGTAACTCAGCTAGACGTCTGTCTCTTTTCCCTTTCCCCTTACTGGCCCATGCGCTTCTGGGTTTCAGATGAACAAATATAGAAGCATTTCAGATACACAAATCTCTCAGGAGCTCATTCACCGTGATCACTTGACTTTACTGGAGCTGAACACTCACACGTCCAAGTAGTTGTCAAACTGATAATTTATGTAAAAATGGCAGAGACCCAGCAATGTCTCTAGTTAGGCTTGCCAGGAAATCTGGAGGAAATGGAATGTAGGAATGAGATTAAAAGGAAGAAAATTTTCTTTTCCACCAATACACTACGTGGTTTGGATTTCAGTCCACTAGTTGCACACACCTCCCGGCCATTTCGGGGCGGGGAGCTATCTCTTTAAAAAGTCAATCAATAAAAATCTTGAATTGCTGTTCAAGAATGATTCTATAACTTGGCATAGATCTCATCATGCTGTCAGTTTGTCTACACAGTCTGTTTTCTGGAAGGAAAATTCTCTAAAACCTATTCAGGCTTCCCTTTAAAGAAATACTGGCATCTTAGTTTGTTCTTGATGTTCTTACCAAATAGCCATTCAGGAGAATTATCCTTGTGTTCAGTGACATAAAAATCTGTTCAGTGTATGGCTATGGTGTACGCTTTTAAAAAAAGAAAAAGTAATTTAGACTATAAATAGGAAGTAGGAAAGGTTTAAGTCAGCAGAAAACAGGAGAATCCCTGCCTTCTACTTAAAATGAATTTATGACTTTTTTTTTTCCCCTAGAACATATGAATACTAATTAGGACCAAATAGGTGTACATCTTGGAAGCAGGACAAAAATAAATCCTTCATGCTGTAAAAAAGTGAGGATAAAAGTGCCTATCGGTATCTCGTTAGAGATCTAGTTGGCATTGTAGCATATCGACGATCTTGTGTCTCTAGGTGAACTATCATTATCCAGCCTCACAAGACTTTGAAGGTTCCTTTAAATACTTAATTTAGTGTAGCAGGGTTCCGAGTGCTTTTTAGGCAAAATTAATGTGCCTTTTAGACCAGGATTTGCTCAGGCAAGTAGTTAAACCTCCGTGGAGTCATTCACAATGTGCTGTGAAACTTGTGTAATCTACTTCCTTTGGCATGGCTTTCGGATGCGTACTTCTTTTTTTAACAAATATTTTGTCAGTCATCTGACTCGTCGTCTGGTTTTAGGCTATTATTGTGGCTTATTAGTTCCCTGTAGCCCTAAACATGCTGGAGTGATGGTGTCCCCTGACAAACCTGGGAAAGTACTGGTTTCTGCTATGTGTCACTGAAACCTATTTTTCCATTTTTCTGCTGAAGTTTGTTTGGTGACTTTGGAAAATCTGGTAACTGGCCTCTGACTTCATTTATTTATTTTTAAATAAACTCCCTCCTCTTCCCTTAAAGTTGCCTCAGTATGGCTTTTTGTTATCCTTCTGTTTCAGTTCTTCAGGTGCTTTGTTTGCTTTTTTTGTGTGTGTGTTGGCAAACAGGTCAGAGAATAATATTGGTACAAGTTCTTAGGTTTGTCTCTAGAAGGGACTGGCAAATGGATTTCAGGAAGCAGGAAAAGGAACTTGCCTGGCATTCCAACATCTGGGAGAACATTGATGGACTAGCAGGTTTCTACTTAAAGAATAAACATTAGGGATAAACACAATTAACTTTAATTTCCCTTTCTAGCAAACCTCATTGCATGTTATAGTGAAGTACCACAGTTTTCCACCTTCAAATACAACACAACATACCCCTTTTAACTCCTCCCTGTGATGTAATTTGGCTGAGTCTGTTTGGCAACAGCACCCAAGTTTCTCTTCAATCAGTCTTTATGGTGTAGTTCTGTATTTTCCACGCATCCTTCCAGAAGTGTACTCATCAGAATCGTTTCCACATGTGAGCTAGTCACTGTCTTCCACTCTAAAAGGGGGTGGTCAGTTAGTTCCTGCTGGATTCCGGTATTGTTGTGTTCTGCTTTTCTTCATCGTTTTTGCATTCCTGTTTTCTCAATCTGTAAACATCAGTCACTTAAGTACAATTATGTTTTGATGTTTTCATGTACCGTTCTAACCCAGAACAATGTTTCTGAAACCTAACTTGCCTGGATGTTGAACAGCATCCATGCAGATTCCTTTTTGACTGTGCTTCTGTGTTTTGGAGATCGAGTTGTTTTAACTCAGGTATTGATGAAAAGCTTCCTATTTATTTATTTGAAGGACCAGCTCACAAAATCCCAAGCAAACAACTTTTCGGGCTGCTTCTTGAATGCTTCTGTTACACTGGAGGCTTTGTAGGCTTATTCTTGCTGTAATATCCTTGTAGAAGTTAACCTGTATATTCTCATCTTCAGGTGTGTGTTTGCTAGGTAAGTTATATGTACACTTACCGCTGAGCTTGCCATCTGTTCCCCTCCTTTGTAAAGTGCTTGTACTTGTTTCACTCCCTGAATCATCTTACTGTCATCTACTTAGACTCGCAACTTCCTTAAAAATTGTATTTTTGCAGGAGTAGTTTTAACCTATTCTGGATCTCTGAACAGTTCACTGTGGGGTTAGATAAGTGCCAGTGCTATATGGGAGTACACAGCTGAAAGATGAAGCTAGGAGGGTAACAAATCTTGTGGTCGCACTTCAGTTGCAATGGGTTAAATGTTTAGATTTACAACTTCTCATCTAATTAAAAAAATGTAAGAATTCTGTCACATGATTCTCCCAAGGAGAGATCTGTGCTGCACTGTTAAAATCCATGCAGCCCCATATTAAATAAACTAGCGAACTGATTCATACAGTTCCTGTTTGTGATCTAAGCAAGGATTAGTCAGTGGCATTGTTTCTGGCAATTTCCACTTGGCTTTGTCCATGATGTTACTCTAGTCAGGATCCGTATCAATTATACGGTGGCCAAAGAGACTTTTACTGGTGAGAGAGCCAGGTGGTGCGGGCTGGTCTGTTTAGTTACCACTCCAACAGTCCATGTTGCTGGGTAAGATCTTGCTTAAGAAATACATGTGCCATTTCCAACTAGCTGCCAAACAGTCGTATAGCTGTGTATCACACCTGCAAGAGGAAGGTTTGAAGTGACGGAGGGTAGGAGGGCTTCATGGAGTTACAGTTCCAACTGCAGTGGTACAGAGAGGTTGACAGAGGAATTCTTGGCTTGGTAAACAAGGATATCAAGCTGGATTCAAAGGTAGTTTGGTCTATGTATGAGGTTAATTATGTTATAACTTCAATACTTTCCTGGACTTTATAATGTGTTTATAGAAAACTGAAGAGAGTTCAAGGAATGTGCTGTTTTGCAAACATAACCTTACAGTGTGACACCGAAGAAACTCAACTTTACTTAGTAAAAGGAGGAAAAAGGAATTCACTGCATTCATCCTTCAGTTAATGACCTGATAAGGTTCCCAGGCAGGAGAAAGTGAAATGTGGTTTAGGAGCTGATATGTGACCTACTCAAGTTCAGACTAGGGAAGTTTGAAGTTTTGAACAAGAGGAACTAAGCTTTGGAACAGAGAAATTAGGAGGAGGGTAATAGACTCTTGCAACGTATCAGTTCATCCAGGACATCTTTCTAAAATAAACTTTGGCCTGAAATACAGCGTATCAGTTTGTGGTGTAAAATAGTAGATGAGGTTGCCTCCTATTGCAGAGAAGATCAGAATACATGATTGTACACAGTGACAAATCTGAATGAATCTGGTATCAATATCACAATAAAACTTAGGTATTTATCTCTGTGCTACTATGGGCGTGAGTAGAAGGAAGCTGAAGGACGTAGAGCTCTGAAAGAGAGAGCAGGGTGAGGAAGTCTTGCAGCACAGAGGAGGGGACCAGCTATGAAGGCTCTTGCAACTTTTCTGCAAAACAACATAAAAGCTAAAAGGCTAAAAATAATCCTGGGGATTCTCACATTGTTATTCTGTAAGGCATAGATAAAATGTAATACCTAAGTTTTGGTTTTTTTTTGTTTTTGTGGTTTTTTTTTGTTGTTGTTTTGTTTTTTTTTTGGTTCAGCAATACTAAAAAGCAAAGCAAACCTCTCCTTTGGTCTGTGGCCTTACTAATCAAAGGGAACAAAATACTACACTTACCTATTTTGAAATGAGAATATAAAGTTTTAATACCAATTATTTGTATAAGAACAAAATTTCAAGCACTGATACTTGATGGAGGCAAAAGGGGGAGAGAAACCTGAGTAGCAGATACTCATATTCAGGAAAACAAAGATGATGTGGTTTAGCATGAAGGTAATGAAAGGACATTTGTATTTGCCAGTTAAGTTACTCAAGGTAGATATTTTCTGTTTAGGCAGTTACTTCAGAATGTATTGAATATAAAATTAAGCTTGTACCTTTAGGGATAAAGAATAAATTCACATGTGGAAGGGGAGACAGAACCCTTAATTAGACACCTGAAGGGGCTTTAGCAGATATCCTTAAAAGCCCCACATTTCACTTGAGCACCAGATGAGTGACTGAGGCAAGAACACATTAAAATTGATATGCACTGTCTTGCCCTGACTTCAAGAGAGAAATACATGAGACTCTAGTTCATGTTCTGAAATGAACATTGCAGAAAAAATAGGACTCTGAAAAAAGCCAGAAATATTTATATCTAGCGATTAGGATATGATCCCCTACAATGTGCGATTCTTTCCTATTCTCTTCTGTGCATGTTTGTCTGGTTGGGGTTTTCCCCATGTGTTTTCATTTACAGTTTTCCTACGCTGCTGGCTTCTTTGGCCTCTGTAAAAGAGAATTGTGAGCTCTCCTTGAGGATTTGAAATTTAATTTCATACTGTAAGCAAGTCTTCAGGTGAGTGGAGAACTGTATTAACTGATGTGCTTTGCAATGTGAAGCATTGGACTGCCATCCTCAGTGTTTGTTGTGGGTGGTTTGTGCCTACTGACTTTTACACTGTTCTCTACCTCAGTGCTATTGTTTCTAGGCACTGGATAGGAATTTGTTTAAACTGTGTTTGAAATTCTACTTATGGAAGTAGATACCTAGCATATGAATCTTGTTTCCTATAGAGGCTCTTTTTTTCTGGTAAGTTTAGCTTTTACATTTGCATTGCTAAACTCAGGGTATTGTGTACTGACTGGATTTAAATCTTCCACCTGGTGTTAGGTGATGTTGTGGTGATAACTGCAGGTTAGTTGACTTAAACCAGAGGTAACGTAGAAAGGTTTTTTGAGTATGTTGTATACTTTACACTTTCACTCTGGATATTCCATGTATGTCATAGTTGTAAGTAGAAGTTTTCTCTGAATACTTAGCAAAAAACCGCCATTATCTCAATTTCTAATACTGAAAGAAAGTAAGAGTGACTGTTGCATGCTGTAACGAAGACCCAGTTCCTGTACAGTTCAGTCTTGAGCGGTAGCTGTGAGTGGCTGGCTGCCTGGTGAAGAATAAGATCAGGGCAAGCATGTGTCCTCTGGTACTGGCCCACAGTTAGCGGAATTCCTTTCCATGAACTGGTCTTACCTCTCTTTGGAAACCACGTGAACTCTTAGCCTTTCTGTTATTTGGCAGAGGGTTTCTACAGCCTGCAACCTCATGTGTGAAGAGCTGTGTTGTTTTCAGCCTTTCAGCCAAGCTTTATTTGATGTCCTAGGACATTTGATGGCTTTGTAGACCTTGGTCCTGTCCATTTTCCAAGCTGAAGGTTACTAGCTAGCTTCGTTGTTCCTTATGCAGAACTCATTGCCTGTCTTGTTCCACTGACCAAAACTATAAAGTTTTCCATTTTCTAATAAATTTAATTGCTGTGGATTTGTTGGATGATATTCAAATCATCCTCCGTAATGTTCAGGAGCTGTAAATAATTATGAGCATTTGTAAGTGGTAACTAAGGGACTGTATTATTAATATTTGGTGTAAGTCCACTACTTGCAGAAATAAGATCATCTAAACCCACTTAAACTTTTTGTGGAGGAATGTGGACTGTCTAGTGATCCTTCCTAGGTCCTTTGGGATCAGACTACGTAGGATGTGGAGTGTTCTCTTTTGGAATAAGACAATGGGTTGGAAAAACAACTGCTTTCAACTCTTAGTCAGATGTCCCTTTGCTCTGTATTGTATCCTCTCTTTATTTGGATGGGGGAGGAGGTTGTTACATGGGTGGAGCTTTAATCCAAGCAAAAGCAATCATTAAAAAAAACCCGAAGAACCCAACCTTCAGTTTTACCAAGAGTGCTTTTGAGGTGTGTGTGGCTGTGTGTTTCCTCAAGCAAGTTTTCTTTCTCTTTTGCCCATGTTTGGTGTTGGCAGGATTTTTTTTTTTTATCCGAGTGGCTGGTTGGGTGTTTTGTTTTTTTTTTTTTGTATGGATGACATTCTGTTCTTCCCCACTTGCTGTATTTTTTGTAACAGTCGAGATGTCTGCATAGCAGAAGGACCTGATGAAGTGAATTGCTGGTGTGCACTGATCTTTCTTCTGCCTTTATTAAGGATTGTCATGATTTGGTAATGTGGGTCTTTGTTTTAACTACAACAGCAATCTTAAAATACTTTTTTTAGTTTCAGTTGCAATGTAAAAGTATGCATTCAAACTTTACTGTTGATTTAAAGTAGAAATCATAGATTAAAAAACCCAGCTTGGAAAAATGTAAGTCTGAGGCTTGCCTCCCAAGGGTATCTCTGGTAGCTGAGTATCACATGTTTGGAAATTTGGAGGTTCTCAACATCAGCACTAGTGTATAGATGCACAAAAAAGGAGTATATTTTTATCAGCCATTTGTGTAAAGGTCTTTCCTATTGCTGTAGGCCTTTCTCAAGAAAAGAAAGCTTATACTCCCACTGAAGCAATGAATACAGAGTGTTTAGGAATACTTCTTTACTGTGCCTATATATTCATAACTTGTCATTCACAAAAGAGCAAACTCCCAAGCAGAGAAAATGCCACAGTGCAGGTATGGATCAGTTGAAAGGTTTCGTGCCTTGCTTAAACCATTCAAGGATGTACTTGCATGTGGAAAACAAATACTGCTGGGGTGCTGGGAATGAGCTGAAGGTGAAGTTAAAGGGTGTAACAGGGGTATTTTAACCACTTACTGCTGTTGAAAGGAGTAGTTCTGCCCCTTCCCCTCTTCTGGCATGCCTCGCCCCCTTGCTTTGTGCTGGTTCTGGGTATCCTCTGACCTTCAGTCAGACAGCTGAGCTTGCTAACACCCCCTGGAGAAGACTGCTTTCTGTCAGGTTGTTACTCAGCCTGCTGAGCAGGTTGATTCGACACACTGTACACGCAGGCTATGGGGACTGTATGCAGCTTTGCTGGAGTACTGGAAGGGAAATCTGGGGGAAGGATGACAGGGAAGAGAGTGAAGCCACCCCTTTGGCACTAATATCAGCTGTTCTGGGGAACTCTGCTGTGAGGTTTTCAACAGTGTCTCATGGCTGTCCTGAGCTAGACAAATATGACTTTTCCCAAGCCATATAGCTGTTACTGAGGTTCTTACCACTCTGGGCATGAATGTAAAAGGAAATACTCTGCATGGTTGCTCCCTAAATTATCACTTGATTTGCTCCATCAACTCTTACTTCGAATGCTGTGATTTGCAGTCTCAGAAGCAAAAATTTCCTACATGCTGGATTGAGTCAAGTGTACACTTAGGGTATTTGGGCCTCACCTTGGAGATGTGTCACATTGCACAGAAATTCCAGTTTATACGAGAGTAGGAAACGTAAAATGTCACTAGTGCTGTGGCAGAAGCAGCCAAGAGTATGTCACTTATGCATTCAGTATATGGTATGATGACACATCTAACTTCACTTTTAATGCCCCGTTAAAGGACTGGTTTCAACTGTCATTTTGGTTTCACAGTCACCTGAAACTGGTGAAAGTATGAAGCGAGACTGGAAGAAGCTGTCCCGCGGTCGTGCGTGCCTTGTCCGTGGCAGTAGTAAGCACTGCTGTTGGTTAGCAGCTGCATGGGCCGCCTTGACCTCGAGCAGTTCTGCTCACAGGGCACTCTGCCAATCCTAGTGCTGGCCCTACGTGGTGTCAGGAACTTGCCCTACTTCTCGGTGTTCCCGATTGCTGCGGTTCCTAACTGCTTTATGTGGATCTCTCAGAAGAGCAGAGTATCGGATAATGCCACAGGATGAGCTGTCATAACTCTAAATGCTGCCTTTCTCAGTGTTAGCAGCAGATCGCTCGTTTAAAAACAGGATTTCAGCAGTGGGGGAGGTGGTTATTTCTGAAGCACTGAACAAGACTGAAAATGGCATGTGTGTCTTTTTTGATGTTTGTGTCTTTCCATGTTTTACGGAAAATATGCAAGTGCTAAATTGTCACAGTGTCTCAGTTATCACTAGTTTGATTTGGATTTAACTGGCAAATCGTGTGACTTCAGGAAACCAAACGGCTGAGCTTATTTATGTTAGTGATGGTTGTTGCTCCATATATATGAAAGGGAATCCAGATGCAGAGACAGGTAGCTGAGGCTATTTGCATGAGTGTGTGTGGGGAGAGGTTACTTTCTTAAAAGTGGAAATTTATAAGTAATTCTAAGTTGTAAATTTCTCCATTTCCACACATAAACTTTGTTAACGCAACACATACAGTAGCTATGCCATCCTTGTACGTTCTTCTGCAGGGTTTGGTTTTTTTTTTTTAGCAGACTATCTACTTGTATACTTAATCAAAAGCTGTGATGCCTTCCTGGCCAAAACCCAATGGTATAGTGGGAGAACAAAACTTACGTTGAGCCTCTAATGTAGTACTAAGCCTGAAAGAAGAAATATTGATGTTTTTATGGATGTGATGTGCATTTGTTTGACAGTTGATTTCACATAAATTTAAGTCAAAAAGAGCTTCTAAGAAACCAGTAGGGAA
>NW_010225891.1:15864-68725 GCF_000690775.1 Eurypyga helias
GTGTGTGCTAGGGGATACGGTAGAGGCAGCCGAGTGGGGAATACCCCAGCTTCGTTCCAGGCAGGCTGACAATATCTTCCTTTTCCCAAGACTGACTTCAGGATCAAAGGGAAACCGACAGCCTGCCGACTTTTCTGTGTCAGTCTGGCAGACTGCTAGAGCAAGGACGGCTTCTTCCAGCCAGAGGTAGAATTTTAGCAGGACCAGAGGGAGTGTGCAAAAACTGGCAATGGAAGTGTGAGGTGTAAATAGAACCACTAGTGTCTACTCTCCTTTTTATGATATTTTTGCCCTTTTGTTTCTATGCTTTGTTCCCTGAAGATACAAAGTCTTTAGTTATAGTATGTTTGGCAGTGGATCTCTGAATGAAGGGTCTCACATGTGCCAAATGCATTTGGGTTTGTTGTAGTAATAATGTGACTGGAAGACACTTAGCTGTACTCTGTATGTCTAACAGTATTTGGACCAAGTGATTCAACCCAAAGGAGAATGGAGGAAACCAGGTTTGTCACCTTAATAAATGCAGTTCAGAGACTACGAAGTGTGTAGTGATTCAAACTATTAAACTGAAAAATAAATGGCTAACTTTACTGAATGTGTAAACTTAAGGCAAGTGAGGAAGTATTACTTGAGTAGTATTAGTCATGCCAGAACTTGAATGTATTGTCTAGTTCTGATGCCTACAGTGCGCCAGTATGAGGAGGGGAGAAGAAAATGAAAACGTGACAAAAGCACAGAAGGATTTAGTGACTGGAAGTTGGAATAACTAATGGAGTACTGAAATAGTGCTTTGCCAGTGAGAAGAATGGATTGAGTTAAAGCTTGTTCTCACCTGAAGTCTTTATATCAGGACATCCTATTGCAAGTTATATTAAAGCACAAGCAGTAGTTAGAAGCTTGAGGAAGAAATCCTAGAATGGGTTCTGTGGTGTGCCAAATCACTGATCGGGCTGGGCAAGTATTAGAGTGGGGTCTGACATAGAGCTTCTACCTTTAAAGTAAATGAGGAAGTGCTTTGCTAGACTGGTATTTCATTCTAGAAGATGTGTTTCTTAGAACTCCTTCTGAGTGGATTTTGCCTTCTTGCCATTGAAAGACAAGTTTATGAACTACAAAAGATTCGCCAGACTGAGGATACAGGAGCTTCACTTTGCCACAGTAAGGAAATTCAACTTGCCCAGAGTATATCACAGTCATAATAATACTTAAAACAAACAGGCTTTGGGACGTTTATATGCAAGCTTTAAATTGGAAGCAGTAAACCTAACTGTGAAACTTAGTTTGTTCAGTTTGGGTAATTGAAGGGTTAAGATATCCTTAAAACTTGTATCGGAAGCATCATTCTGCTATAAACTAGTGCTTATATTTAGGAGTCAGATGAAATCTTGAAACAGAAAGCTGCCTACCTTCTGCTCTAGCAGTCCAAAAGATGCATTCTCAGTTGTGAGTTAAAGATGCACTAATTTGTAAATTCCCACTGTTTGTGTAAACATGAGGTGTGAGTTAAGTAGCTTACCTAGTTATCTTGTATGCTTCTGTTCTGGAAATGTCAGTCCAGGTTGTGTACAGTCCTCTTAAGGAGAAATTTCTGATTTTCAAAGAAATTTTGCTTTTAAGTTGACTCTGCAGTGCAGCACAAGGGAATACATTTTGTTGACAGATCAGAAGCAACGTGTACAACTTCGGAGATGTCACAGAACCACTGCCGCCCCAGTGGAGGTGGTGGTTGTTTTGTGGTTTTGGGTTGGGGTTTTTGCTTTTGGTTGGTTTTGGTTTGGGATTTTTTTTTTAAGGTTTCTGATCAAAACGTGCTGCTTGTACATGAGTTACTAAAGAAGTCAACAATAATTTTGATTAGATTTTTGCTTTAAGTATGTTAATGATGGATAATTGATTTACCCACATGGTAGGATGGATTTCCTTCTGTCTTTCATACACACCCTCATCTTCCCCCACCCTCCTCAAAATCTCTTGGATGGCTTAGGGTTGATGAACAAGGTTTGTATTCGATGGTTGTAAAACGATACATTCCTCACATATTGGAGGCCGGACCTGGCTTGGAAGCTTGGTTTGAGAACTTCAGCTAGGTTTATATTTCAGTAATTGAGGGAGCAGACGGTGGTGGTGGTGAGTTTTTTTTTTTTAAATTTAACTGTGTATGGGTCTGTTATTACTAAAAGAACAATTGATTTTGGTCTTAAATGAATAGAATTAGATATCTGACCCAAAGAACTTAAAATTTCTGTTGCCTTTTAATTTTAAGTCTTCCCTCTGAGCGGTGAAATTATAATACTTTTTTCCTTCCCATGCATGCGCAAAGTATTCTAAAGGATTGGAATAAATGAATAATAAATACTCCATCTTAGCATGGATTCTTGTGAACTTAATTTAACAGCATTTAACATTGGTGAACCCTATTTTTTTAAGTGTAAAATATAATTATTTTGTTCTGTAACTTACTCTACAGAAATTCCAGTGTGCTGTGCTGAACAAAATGTCTGTAGCACTGTCTTAATAAAACCCTTTATGATATTGAGCTCAGTCCTTTTCCTACAAGCAGCTGATCTCAGAATAACTGATTTTATTCCATTTTGGTTGTATCTATTTCTAGTGAAATCAAACTGGATGTTTTTGATCAGGAGGACCTGTTGAAATAGGCATCCAATGGTATGAAGGGATGGGCTAATTGAGAGTGGGTCTTGTGTTGCTGGTTATACCTGGGTGTAATTCTTAGTATAATTTTTCTTACTCTTTGTAGGAAATCAGCTTATCTTACAGATTTTTGTATGACACCTATATTTCTTTCTGACAACCTTCTTAAAATATCCATCTTTTTGACATCAGAGATGAAATCTGAAAATACGTTCCTGGAATACCGGTGGGGATCTCTGTGTATCTGTAAAATGTCATAAGGCACCCAGTAAAACGTTTGCACAGTTCTGAGGTAGAACTCACAGGTTGCAGCTCGAAGTAGTCTTCTGAACTGGTTATTTGCATTCTGGCCACTGTGGCTGAGCTAGTTATACTCAGTATCCAGTGATGGGAGGACCAGTACTTGTTGCTTCCAGGAGCCTATAGAGAAACTGTAACTTGCCTCATGTGTTGATAACAGCCATGTTGGGTAGGTGTGCTGCAGAAATCCCTTGAAACCTGGTCTTCCAAGGAAGACATCATTTATTTTTCCTTGTGGAAGCAATTTCTGGAAACATAAGGAGTACTTGTACTGGAGGATTTATTATTGAGGCAGGTCAAGGTCCTTTGGTAACAGCAGCATGTTAGTTCTGATTTCCGAGAGCGTGCATCCCCACCTTTTCGCAAGAACTTGATTTGTTCTCTTGTGGTATTTCCTTTTGATGGCTGCCCAAAATGAAATATCCAAACAGGCCACTGTAAGCTTAATTCAGAGAATAAGAGCTCAAAGTGTCTAATCTTGGCTGACAAGAGGCTTCTTTATACTAGGTCAAGCTTTCGCTAATGATTGTAAACTATCAAGCTTTGAAACACTCTAGTAGCTGGGATTCGCTGAATAGGTAGAGGGGCAAATGGCCCTGAGATATGAGAGGAAATGAAATGCCCTCTGTCTGAGGATCAGACGGTTAGTCACAATGCTGTTTCTGATGATGACACAGTCTCCAGACCCAGTGGCTGTTCTGTTGAGTTGTGTGCTAGACTCTTAGCTGTATCACTAGAGGTATGTACCAGTTCCCGACTAGGGAGGGAAATATTTCACCTATAGCACCGACTGACCCCTTTTGGTCTAAAAGGTTTGATTCCTGGAAGTAGCATGGGTTGGCTTTGGTTTTGTTCCAGTTCTTGTTTTCTGCTGTGAAGATGGTCCATATCTCCATCCATAAGGCCTTCCCATGGGACTGCACCAGCCTTGAAGCGATTATTTATCTGCCTCATTGAGAGAATGTGAGCTAGGGTTCTGGGAGTGGTTAAATCTATTCAGTTCTTTCTCAGGAACCAGCCTCTTCCTTTCTTTCCATGGTGTCTAAAGCTTCATACAAAGAGGCGCAGACAGTACAAAACAGGGATGAGTGACTGATGCGCCACGTGGGTGTGCTGCCGATGCGAGGGATCTCTACAGCCCACGGAAGAGAATCAACAAAAACCTTAAAGAACCTCGCAAAGTTCAGCGAAGGGAAATGTCAAATCCTGCACCTGGAGATTTTCCTCTCCATGTCCCAGTACAGACTAGGGGCTGACCAGGTTGGCAGAAAAGATCTTGGGGTCCTTGAGCCAGCAATGGTCCCTTGCAGCAAAGAAAGCCTACAGCCTCCTGGATTGCGCTGGGAGTAGTGCTGCAGCAGGCTGTGGGGAGGGATCCCTCCTGTTAACTGAGCACTGCTGAGACACTTGTGTGTTCCTGCGTCTAGAGTGAGCTTCCCAGGGCAAGAGAAAGTTATTTTAGTTGCTACTTACTCTTGGTTTTGGAGCAACGGGGAAGTCCTTCGTTAAAATAGCTGGAAGTAAAAGCTCTAAGTACTTCCCCTTCTAAACAAGGAGAGATGGGATCTGAGGCCCCTCTTGAACTGGAAGTCTAAGTGCTCTGTGAACAAGATAACATTCAGAGTGTTATCCTATGGCTCCATTACCCCTGTGAGAGCCTGGAAAACTCCTGTGAGGGGATGCCATGCCATGACTCATTCTGTCTTTTCTCAGAGACACTAGCGAGGAACAGACTTGTTTTCGGTAGGGGAGTGCATCTGGACAGTATATTGATCTGTTGAGAAACTGCCTTTACGCTAACTTCCCAGAGCTGAAAGATGTTCTTTGTGCATGTGGAGGGTTTCTTCTGTTTACTGGAGACTTCCCCCCCAACCCCTGGCAGTGTAAAAATGATATATCTTGAAGCTTTGTGGCTGCTTTAGATTCATGGGCTTCTTCCTTCAGCCTGCTCCTTTTTCCTTGGGAAAGGTGGGGAGCAGCTGTTGGAATATTCTGTCACTTGAGCAGCTGAAGTCTGTGCCTCTGCCTTCCCCAGAGCTGGGGATACTTGTGCCCTGGTGAGGGGCTGGGTAGCAGCAGCTGCTGGATCACTGCTGCTCTCTGTGTGTGGTTAAGGATGGGGTGGAAACATGAGCTACCGATGTCGCTAAGAGCTTGGGCTGGGAAGAGTTCCAGAACTCAGATGTGGTTCGTAGACTGCCAGGGGTTGGCAAACGTGCTGCTGAGTGAGTAGTAAAAGAGTGACCTCAACAAGCAAGGCAGGGTAAAATCACTTCTTTGCTCCAGAGGGTACAGTGAGATGCATCTGCACGTGAGAGGAAGCCACAGGGCTTTTTATCTTCTGGGAGTACAGAGTGTTCTTGCAAATAATATTAGGGAGTTTAGGGAATGCAAATGTGCCATTAAAACAAAACCATATCAATATATTGGGCAGATATGAAGTATCCTGACAGCTGCTCCTTAAGTACTGCAGGAAAAGGAACATACCAGTGCTTTAGTTCAAAGATCCTCCTTTGATTCCTACAGATTATTTCATAATAGAGATTCTGTTGTAGGAACTGCTGGTTGCTTGCAGCAGGCATGCCCGTGTGCCTGTATGCACCTTGAAATCATCGTAGGGATGCTTGCAGTCCTTGTGCCGCTGAGCAAAAATCTCCCACCATCACTGAGTGCATGTGCGTCTGGAGCATACGTACCCCTACAACACCTTGAAGAAATACATACAGTGAAGATAAATAATCCTATGCTGTTTCTTACTGGTTTGTATTGAGGCAATTAACTTTGGAGATGTAATGCTGCTGTGAAGGGAAGTAGATGATTTCCTGTTTGTAGCTGGTTTGTGTTCAGTCATTACGCATAGGGACAATGAGTATCTTCTCAATTACTTCTGAAGGAAACTACACCACGGTTTTCCTCTGCCACTGCGAAATGTTGCTTTTAGGATGTGAGACACTTCATAAAGTTATGAACTGTGTTTCTTTAGAAATGCAAGTATGTTGGTGATAGTTGACTCTTGCCAAGGGGCAACTGAAACTGGTGGTGTTTGTGTAAAGAGGTCTTGACTGCTGGATGGGTGCTTGGCAGATGTAGTTGACCTACTTTAGCTCTGACCTTGATTTGCTTAGAGGTGTTTATGTACTCGTGATCAGCTTTGCTGCATGATTAAGCTAGTCACGTGCCATCTAACTTTTTTTTTTAAGGGATGAACAGTAAGATTTGTTTTTACTGTCTCTTTAGCCTTGTTATAGGGGGTTGGAGAAAGGTTCAGTGCAAGGGAGGGGAATCCTAAAGGAAATAGTTCCAGGCAGACTGTGGAGAGATATTGTCATGCGATACAATGACAAATTATCATTTGATTCACGTCTACAAGAGAGTTTAATTAGGAAGTAGACTACATGGCATTTTTTCAAGTAGGTCCTTGGAGCACTTTGGCAACAGGCTGGTCATCATAAATAGAAGATTTGAAATTGGCTTATAAATATGGGTAACTTTTTTGTGTCCCTTCTCATAGAGGATTTTTTTGAAGCCGTTGAACAGCTACCAGCTAGAGGCTGAAAAGTTAGTGAAATACACAGTTTTTCAGAATTTTAAAGCCTTGCAACAAAACATTTCTCTGAACTGTTCACTGTTATAGTGGGGCATACTGATTTTTGCTCTGATCATTGGGTTGACATTTTCTTAGCTTTAAACCTCATTTCAAGAGACATGCATGATTCTTAACTCCTATAATGCTAAAATGTAGGACTGTGGTTGTTAGGACCGGAATGAGCATTTAGGACATGGTAGAGAAGGGGCTAACTTAAACTGAAATTCATTTTTTTATGTTATTTTGTTCTGCCTAAGTGGTCAAGGCACTTAAAATAGCTGCTTTGATTCCGTTGAATATAGACATTTGGTTCTAATTTAAAATAGCAGCACAGTTGAACGGATACTTAATTTCAAAATTATTTTCTATAAGATGGCTTTGAAATTTTTGTTTTGAGATGAACAACAAAGCTTTATTTTGTACTACAGAACACCAGTCACTTGTGCAGTGTTCTGATTATTAAGCTAAAGTGCTGACTATTGCAGGCATTCTTAAAGGGAAAGGACTGTGTTAAGTTTACAAAGCATTTTTTCCCCCCTTTATTTTTTTAATTTCCAGGTCATCCCAACTCTCAGTCTGAGGCCATCATAAGTGGTCCATGAAATGATACTAAGCAGTAAACTCTGAGTTCAACAAGTACGCTCAAATACAGAGGTGTTCAGGAACTTCTGAGTGTGGGTGGCTGAGCCAGAAGTTTTAAAAACTACTTGTTTCTAGTATGTGCACTATACAGTGCTTGGGTTTTATATTAGGTTCCAAGACTGAACTGTGGATGCACAGTAATTGGACAGTGTGAAAAAGAGGCATTGTAGGTAGTTTGAGACAGTACTTTTATCACTGGATTTGTAGGGGGGTTGGCCACAGGCCATACACAGTTTAGCTAGAACTAACTTCAGCACATCAACAGAGGTTGAAGATAATGTTTTTGTATCTGAACCAAGTGCAGAGAAATAGTCAGTGACTGTGGTTTAACTGGTGGCTTGCAATTTAAGCTGCAGGAATGGCATAAACCACAGTAACATAATTGAGTTTATAGTCATTGGACTCCTTTGAGTAAGAGAGACAAAGCGGATAACTAGGAAAATACTGATATAGGAAGAAAGTAAAGTCTGATCTACAAGAAACTGTTGTAGCGTGAATGAAAACCTTGTAAAATAAACTGTGGTTATGGATTCAGTGGTAGTTTATAATCTGACTTAAATTTGTACTGATCTAGCTTTTGTCAGTGACCTTTTGGTGTCAGCGGGCCTCTTCACTTGTCTGTACCACTATGTCCACACATTTGCAAATACCTGACTCCCTTTTCATTACTGAGAAGTTGGACATACATACACAGAGGAGTTGTCAGGTGAGATGGACGATGAGCCCTCAGCAGCAGTTTGGAAGCTCTGCTTCTAGAACAGCAGTGATCCTCTGTTCAAAAGTGGGTGGTATTAAAGCAAGCATTGCCTGACCTAAATTGAAGAGCTGTCATCCTGACTGTTATTACCGTAACAGGACCAGCGATTTAGATAATTTAAACTTTTAAAATAAATTCTGAATTTGCTATTCTGGCAGAGATGAAGAAAATAATACCATTGGCTTTGAATTTTGAGAGGCTTCTGTTGGCTGATAACTCTTAGCATGTCCATATATGCGATTCAGTAGAATCGGTTATAATGTGATCATGTTGACAGAATACTGGTTGTTTGACTTGCAAACTTCTGAGTGTGTCAGGAGAGCTTGCTGATCTGTGCAATTAGGAGGTTCTGCTGTCGCGGGTTGGAAAGGCAGTCACGATGTTCACAGATGCATTAACCAGAAAACAGTGTATCCAGAAGACACACAATCTTTTGCTAGAGGCAGATGTAGAACAGCTTTTAAATCTTGCTTAGTAAGTTTGGCTGAAAACCCTGTTTTTTGACAGAAGTCTGGAAAGGAAGGACCTTTGCATGCAGACCAGCCACTAAGTTTACATTGTAGTTGGGAGGCGCAGGTAGACTTGAGTTCTAGCGTGGGGTGTGGATTTTATTGAAAACTTGAAGCCTGTGGAATAGAACAATGCTTAATCCCCTTTTCTTTGAACATGCCAACTGCTTTTGCAAGGGAAAATAAAATAGTAAGCCAAACCTGAACTGTGCTGTTGCTGTGGCCACCTTTAAAAGTGAGGCAGCCAGGAGTAGAAGCACCAGTCTGTCTTTTGCACCGTAACAGTAGTAGGACCTGACCACAACTGATCATTGTTTGTGAGCGGAGGGATTTTATGCAAAGACCAAAGAATGATAAGGAAGGCCCAAAAGGAAGTGATGCTGGAGAGATTCCTCTTGTTCCAAAGCCTGATGCATTGGAGATGCACATCCCAACATATAACCCTTTTGATGATGGATAAAGCTTCTACACTTTACACGGAAATTAAAAATCGATCCTTGAGTAGAAAATATCTATTGTCTAAAACAATTCTACTAAATAAACTTGCTTTGAACTTTTTTTTTAAGCTTGTTAGTTTTCTTCCCATTCAGGTTTTTGAAGGTACTTGACTAACAGAATATGAGGCATGGAAGAGTTTTAAGGTGATCAGCTGCCTCAGGCTGAGCATCATCATCTTTCCCCAGGTGGATATAGGCTTCCAAGGCAGGCTTTCAGGTAACAACTCTTTTGTTTCACAGTTGATGTTGTTTAGTAATAAGTAAACTTTTCACAGGGTTTCTTCCATCAATAATTACTTGCACTCTAGAGGATGAAAATGTGTATGTTCTGAATGAAAGAGCTAATGAGATTCCTTTGTACCTTTAACTAGTCTTCTGAGACCATCCCTGGGTTATTAGTATTTATTTCTGAGGTCTGCTGCGGTGGAGGTACTTGTTTCACCTGATTTTCTATGGACATCTTCTGAATTCCGTTCCATGAAATTCAGTGGAATTAGAACTGTTTAAGCTTATGAACTTTGATAATACGATCTTCAAATGGAGAGATGCACTGAAACTAGTGTTCCCAGTCTGCGAAAGACAAACAGAACTTTTGTTTATGTTGGGTAGAAGCAGTGGCTGGCCAGTTAACATGAGAGTAAACTTGGTTTAGTTAAAGAGCACACTGACAGTTCTTTAAAAGCAATTGTGTGAAGTAATGTGTTTTGAGAACAGTCATGGCTTATGTGCTATATTCAATACCCCAATAACTGGAAAAGGATAAGTTGCCTATTATGTTTTACAGAAAAAGGGAATAATAGAATTGTGATTTTTGCTGCCTTTAAGAATACTGTTTGGTTTTGTTGTTACAAATATGTCCGTTTCTGCTTCTATTAATGCAGTGGTTTTTTGATTGTTTCTGGTTTTGGGGTGACTTTCCCTCTTCCTTATGTTAGACAGTCCAATGGCAGACCAAAGGATGGACATATCTTCTACAATTAGTGACTTTATGTCACCAGACCCTGCTGACTTGATCTCCAGTTCCCTTAGCACCTCAGGAATGGATTGCAATAGGAAAAGAAAGGGAAGCTCTACTGACTATCAGTAAGTTGGATTTCTCTTCATTTAACACTGCTAAAAAGAGGTGGTAACACCACAATACAATGGGGAAACGATGGAAATACTTATAGCAATTTTTAAATAACCTCTTCTTGACAACCTGTCGCAAAGGTTTTAATAAAGAAAAAAGATACTATGCACTTAGAGGAAAGTTCATTATTTAATAATAAAATAAAGCCTTCATCTCAGTGCAGCTAGAATTGAGGGCCGTCAGATACGGTAAGGCTGAGGAAAGAAACCTTTGGCTGATGAGGGACGTAATAAAAAATGATACTGATGAAATGTACAGTGTGAAGGTTGATTATATTGACTGTTTACAGAGGAAATAGAATGTCTGACTAGCAGGAGGGAAGATAATAAATTCATTAACAAGGAGAAGCAAAACTAGGAGTAGTTCCTTTTCTTCACCTATTTTTTGCCTTTTTAGTCACTTCCTATCACTGTGCTGCCAACCTTTGCCTAATGAAGCTATTTGGATCTCCCAGTTGAACATGAATCTGAATAGCCTCTGGTTTGAGGCAGTATATCTGCCTTTCATTTAATGAGTCTTTTATTGGCCCTTGACTCTAGGCTATTATTTCTGACAAAATAAAAACTTGGTTTCTTCTGAATCTGTGGTGGAAAGTAGTTTTGTTTCAAGAAAGCGGCTTCTCTTTAAGGGAAGCTTGCTAATAACAGTGCTCAGAGCACTGTCCATGCCATAGGTTCTCTCTTGGGTCAGATATTTGAAATCACACCAGCTCTGCTTTAGAACAGTGAAGGTCATAGTAAAGTTTGCCAGATTTCCAAATGTATAATGTCTTCTGCACTAGGTACAGCAAGACCCATCTACTTACTCCCAAGTCACTGTGCAAACATCATGTATTGTAACTTAAAGTCTGCCTGTAGGGTAACTTGTGAATGGGTCCCATCCATTATTAATACAGCTACCTAGTCCATTTTATTGTAACTTAGCACAGATTTTATCACTGTAGGTCTTTGCATTGTCGGTAGGTTTTTTTACGGGGGGGGGTGGAGTTTTTAATCTATGCTGAGCATGACAAATAAGAATTAGAACCAAATTTAAGAATTAGGTTCTAACTCTAACCTAACCCTAACAGAAATCAGGGATAGGGGTTAGGTTTTAGAACCTAATTCTTAATTTTATACGTCAGGGGACTTCTTTTGAGGAGAACTTAAGCACAAAACGTAAAGAACTGTTTAAAGAAGACAAACATACTGCATATGTACATTCTCTAATACGCATTTAGGCTTCCTGAAAAGTACGCGACTCCCTCTAGTTGAATTGACTACCACAAAATTCAGTGAACAGCCTCAATCTTACCAACTTCCTCTTCTCTAGAAAGAATTTCTCCATCTTTATTCTTCTGGGTAGGAAGCATTGCTCAAGTCCACTTTTCCAAAAGACAGCTTGCTCTTGTAAGTTATAATTCTGCCCTGTAGGTTGTGTGTGCATTTTTTAAATACGTGAAAGCACTGTTTCCTTGATTGTAATAAAATAAATTTACAACAGCTGTTGTGATACCACAGTTCATGTTGTGTTGCGAAGGAAATGGTGGCTAGTAAATACTCCTATTTCAAAATAGAACTTAAAGTAGACTTCCTTGATCCCTCCTTCTATATGTATGTATCAATAAAAGTTCAGAAATTGTACTGTTTAGCTTCTGCGCCCTGTTAACAATTTATATTTTACATAAATTGTCTCACTGTCCAGTTTTATAGTTAATTTACTTGTGAAGTCAGGGAATAAGGAAGGCAGAATCTGACTGTTGAGTGTGGTTCTTCATTCACCTCTGAAGGACGGGCAAGCACATTGACCAGATGTGCTTCCAGCTCTCCATACCAGCTTCATTTCAATTTTCTCTCCTGCCACTCCTCCAGGAAAATTCCTGTCTGACCTATTGCTGTCACATCAGCAAAGATTGTCCGTTCTCCACTACAGTCTGGTTTAGTCCAGTGCTGGAATCTGAGACTTCATGCACACATTTATAAGCAGTTAATTTATTTTTGTGGGAGTAGTGTTTTCGGTTGACAAAATACATGAAAAAACCCCAAACTGTCCTGTAAGCATTTAAAACTTGCCTCTTCTAGAATCTGCTCTCTGGGTTTTTCTAAGGCTAATATGAATTTTGTCACAACAAGCATCCTGTAGTTAATGGTGGCATCACATGTGGAAAACTGATGTCTCGCTTCTGTTTGAGTCTGTTCTAGACCTGCATGCTATTTTGTTGTGAGCCTCAGAAGTGCTTTGAGCCATTGACTAAGAGTAACTCAAATGTGCAAAGAAGTTTGACTGATCACAAAGATAATTCATTTAAAAGTGCAGTGAATAATATGTGAAAGACTACCATCTTTATTTTTAAGAAGGCTGATGTCCAGTGTTGAACAGGAGTAACTAGTACGTTAGTAGCTAGTTACTCCTAGCTAATGAGAAGATTTTTCACAAGGTTTTCATGAAACGTGGCCTCTTAACATGTTAAAGCTCAGTGGTATTTCGGATCACTTTACAGTCTTGAAGTGATGCCAGCAGTTAGCTTGCATGTGAAAATGCTGTTTAATTTCCTTATGATACGATAAAGTCTGTGTAAAGTTCAGCATTAGGACTTTAGTACTGACGAAAAGCAAATGTTCATCTGTCCTGCTGGGCAGAATCAAAACCTGAGAAACTGGGGATACTTTGTTTGTTTGTTTGCTTAATTGCTGGCCTTAGAGGCCTCTGAAATCCCATTTATCTAAACACAAGGGCAACACGCATAAAGCACAGATCTTTCATTTCTGAAGATGAAACAATATCTTGGTGATTTGCCAAACATCATTTAGGTTAGTCGTTTTACTCGTTTTTCACATTAAGTGTAATGGACTATGCTATTTTTTCTTAAAAAGCACAATTATTCTTTCAGACAGTAGATAATTTTGAACAGGGATGTTACCTTAGAATATGTTCACTGCTATTGTCTTGTTTTCATTGTGCTTTTCATTTCAAATAGAACATAAATTAGCTTGAGAATTTCAACAGGAAGTGTAACGCATTATTCTTAATCCTTTTTATGATGTACTTTATTTTTCTTTCTTTTCAGACTTGATGGGTTTCCTTTTGAGTAAGTATAAATAATAACTGGTTTCACTTGAAAAAGATGCTCGGTGGTTTTATTTACCTTTCCCTTCCATTTACTTAAAATTTGCAGGTAAAAGTGAAACCAGAATAAGCCAGGCTTCAGAGTGTCCACTTAGGCACAGTTGGACAGATTTATATATATTGAAACACTCTCCCAAATTCTTTTGTCTAACAGTGCTGTAGTCGTAGACATTCAACTTCTTTTTTTACCAGTTAGAGCAATGAGAACTTAGGCTTTTCTCTCCTTTTTTCTGTATATGTCGTTACTATGTTAGAATGTAATAAGGGGGATCCTTTTTATTTTTTATGCTTCCTTCCTTACTTACATGGCTGGTTTTTTCATGCTGAGGCAAAATTATCTACAGAGGAAGTTGTACAGATTAAAATGTGCCTGGTTGGTGTCATACAGCCTCTCATCCTGCCCATGCCTTTGGCCATTTCCAGTGGTTTGTTGGCCTGGACTATGATCATCTCCTACCTCAAAATCAACTACCATAAGGCAGACTGAAGGGTAGAACACACAGGCATCCACATGAAGTAATTCAGGGCAATTTGTGAATTTTATGCTGGGCACTCGGGTAACTGCCTCCGGTCGAACTTTTCACTACAGTAAATCCAAGTTAATAGCCTTGATTCTGATGAAGGCGAGAAAAATATCTGCTTGGATATGTCATCTTTTTTTTGCCCATTATTTAACTGTAGAACATTTTTATAACAGATGATATCTTTGAACTGCAGCATGTTTTACTGTCAAACACATCAAACTGTGCCATTTGTTAGTTCCAAAGGAGACACAGCTGACTTAAGAAAACATTTTGATATTACAAAAACCACACAACTTATTTAGTTCTTCTAGGTTCTCACTTTTATATTCTTATTTTTGTATTTATGGTTTGAATATGACAGGAATACTTTATTCTAATTTTATCATAGTTTGATAAATTTTGCTAATCCTGCTTAATTTGTGATCTATTGCTTTATTCTGTTTCTGCAGGGAAGGTATGGATACAGATAAAGATGACCAACATGGAAGGTACTATTGATACAGTCCCTAAAATGTTAGCTCCACAGTACTGACGTAGGATCTTGTGTGTAGATACACGTTTTTACTGTT
The DNA here is from genome assembly GCF_000690775.1 of Eurypyga helias. Classification (NCBI taxonomy): domain Eukaryota; kingdom Metazoa; phylum Chordata; class Aves; order Eurypygiformes; family Eurypygidae; genus Eurypyga; species Eurypyga helias. The sequence goes on from NW_010225891.1 coordinate 30,135, forward strand.
ACTGTGGCCATGTGTCCCAGACCGTTTGTTTCTTTGTTGGGAAAAAGGTGTAAGTTTGTTGTACGGATCAAAACAGACAAACGCAAAACCCAACACTTTGAGCTGCAGTATTATGAATAATGATCTTGTCTGAAGAAAGGCTAAATAAATGTTCACGTTTTTAAAAACTGGATTTATTGAGGATAAGTGGGTATATAAGATGTATTAGAAGAGTTGGGTTTAGTGTTTTCAACACTAATTTTGTGATCTCATTTCTCAACAGATTGGAGTATACAGATCAACAAGGCAGAATAAAAAATGCAAGGTAATACTCTAAACATGTATCTTGAAGAAAATTCTCTTGCCTTTTGTCATATATGAAATATTTGCCTGTGTTTCTGTCTGGGAAAATAATTTCTTCTAGGTTTGACCTTCTCTTAATTTTTGGTATCTTTGCAGTGTTAACATTTTTCAAGTATAAACTGCATATAGTTTTGTGAGAATAGTAATTTGGTAGGTAACTTGGTTTTGGTCACTTCATTAAAGTTGAAATGGAAGTCTCCATGTTCCTTAGTACACTGATTATAGAATCTTAATTGAATGCTTTATCCAATATTTATATACGCTGGAATTTGCTTATCTGTGACCTTTATAATTCCAGTTATGTTTCAGTGTACGTGCTGAGAACAAAAGTAGTGTATTCTCTGGATAATTTGGTACTGTTTAGTGGATTTTCAGAACTGAGGAATCAGAGTACTGTACGGCCGACATTCTATGTGTTTTTTGGTAAATAAGAATCATGTGCTGCTGCTCTGCCTATGAAGAATTCTGTATGTGGATGTCCTTTTCACGAGGATAAGGGGGTAACTTCATTATCAGGAGAAGGCTGTTTTTGTGGGTTTGTTATACTAGATTTGCAATTTTTTTTACTATGATTTATTTTCTCACGCTTTTCCATCTTTCCTCACCACTCTACTTGTTTAGGGAGGCTCATAGTCAAATTGAAAAAAGGCGTAGAGATAAAATGAACAGTTTTATAGATGAACTGGCATCTTTGGTACCAACGTGCAACGCAATGTCTCGAAAGCTAGATAAACTCACTGTACTGAGAATGGCTGTCCAGCATATGAAAACCTTACGTGGTAAGTTGATTGGGGGTGGAGCAGGGGGGAGGAGGCAGGACTGGAGGAGGATGGCAAAATGGGATTTCCCCAAAGCCATACCTATTCTATCCCTTTGCCAAAAAGGAGTAAGTTAATACATTTTGGGAGGACTTCTCTCCTTTTCTTAGCACTGGATGCTGCACATTCATATAAAGCCTACTGGTTCATGGTCCAGTATCCTGATCTGACTGGAAAACTTGTGGATGAGATAAAGAATAACTTCCCATCCTCTGACCTGATGATCACCATTGCTAGACTGAAGAAAAGCAAGGCAGCTGGGGCGGGTGTGGGAGGGAACAAAGGGGTGTAAGAGGCAGTGCACAGTTGAATCTTGTGTGGCACTGAGCAGTGCTCTTAAGCAGGCAATGTGCAAAACTGGTGGGATGGAGAGGTAGATCTTAGGTGTAACTCCTATTCCTACAGGACTTCTGAGGTTTTGTGTTCATACCTTTAGCTTTTTGTGAAAGAATTGGAGAGTACTTTGAAAATCCAATTTTAGTCTTTTTAAACAGTTTCTCTTAGGAGGACCTGAAGGGAAACACAGGTTTGGAGACTTGGAGTTGTTGCAAATTTCTGCATGTCCTAAAGCTACATGTAAGAGGGAATCAGTGCTTGGGTACAATCCGTGATGATGGTGAAAGCTTAAGCCTTCAAGAAATACGCCCCGAGAAGAGACAGCGTTGCAGCTAATTTGAAGGTTCCCTGTTCTAGTTTCTAGGAGACCTGGTGACTTCCAGTCATGTTTACCCTAGTGGTTCTGAAAGGTTTATCTTTTTCTGCCACTGTCATTTAATTAGGTTAGCGCTTCATAGCACTTCAGTGGTTACTAGCTTGACTCTCTTTTTGCCTTTATGAAGGGAACAGAATGAGAAGAATTACTCTGTGATAAATAGCTCCCTCATTTGTTGCTAATTCTGGGGGTTTGGCATTGTGAGATTATGTCATTGTAATGCTGGGTTTTTTTCTCTCACATGGAATGAGAGAACTGATTTGCAAGTTCCTGAGTGAGAATCTGTTTACGTGACCTTGCCATGCTTTACTAAGTTAGAAGGAGAAGAATTAGTTTGAAGGCTTTTATTCTTTATCTCTTAATTTTCATTTCTAATTCTGAGACTAGACCATAAATCAAGAACAGCATTTGGGTTAAATGTATCAAGGAACAGTTTTATATCTCAGAAGGCGTTTAATTTGCATTACTACGTAATGTAGTATTTGTGTTTTTAAAAAAAAAAAGGTTCATCCTTTAACTTAATACCAACAGAGCTGATGTTGACAGCTGAACAAATCTGAAAAGCAACTTTCATTTTAAGAACACCCGCAGTGAATAGCAGTATAAGAAGGAGCCAAAGGAAAATTGCTTGTTTAAGTGTGTGTTAAGTTTGTGATATGGGGATTGTTTGTTTTCTTTAGGTGCTACAAACCCATATACAGAAGCAAACTATAAGCCTGCTTTTCTATCAGATGATGAATTAAAACATCTTATTCTCAGGGTATGTTTCAACTTTAATTAAAGATATTAATGGCTGTGAATATAACTCTCCCAAAGCAAAACACCACTATTTTTCTGCCTGGTATCTCAGTTTAAGTGTGTTCTGCTTCTGGGGAATAATGAAGAAATCTGCAAGACCACTGCATGAAGTCAATGGGTTTTAATGATGACTGGCAGCTCTGAATTTAGGCAGAAAGATTTCAGAAGAAAATGTGAGGAAAGGGATATTTTCATGGTAACCATCAGAATCTTTAGTTATTTCATGGAATCAACCCAAATTACATACATTGTTTGCTTGCAGGCTTTCTGCCATGGGCTACGCTGAATTTCAGTGTACAGTGATATAACAAACACCTTTTTTTTGAGGTCGCTGATGTAACATGACTTTGTATGTTTGGCTGCTCGCTGCATACTTTTACAGTGTGGAGAGTATGTATCATTTGTCAATAGTTAAGCTCTTCTAATAGCTTGTGTAATTTGTGAAGCACTGCAGTGTCCAGATGCAGCATATGCAGAATTTAATTTCTGCAGCATTGTGACTCTACAGCTATAAAATTAGGGCCTAATCCTACATGGTTGTGTGTGACTGACAGAGTACTCTTGAAATGGGAATAACTTGCCTACAGGCACATAAATATCCAGGTTATGTTTGGTTTCTAAGAAAGGAACTCTGGAATAAATACAGTTAAAATTATATTTTAATTTGAAGGCATTATTAAACACAATTGTAATATTATTGGACAAGACATGGATTCTTTCTCCCCGTAAAAGTGATTTTACATTCTGGGCATCATGCCCAGAATGATGCCAAAAACGTTTGCAGATGCAAAAATGTATCGTAATTTTGTATCTTGCCTGTTGACTCAGTTATCTCTAAATGTTAGGACAGCTCTCCTAGTATAGACATTGTACTGTATACAAAGTGTGTTTAAAGGTTATAATGATGCAGTGAGGATGTATAACTTAGTAATTTACTTTTTTTTTTTTCCTAATTAGGCAGCAGATGGTTTTCTTTTTGTTGTGGGCTGTGACAGAGGGAAGATACTGTTTGTTTCAGAATCTGTCTTCAAGATCCTCAACTACAGTCAGGTATTCTTTTATATTTTAAGTAACATTAGGCCTTAAAAGATTTGAAAGCTTTTTTTCTGATTGGGCGTTTACATGGAAGGGTATTTGTGTGAATCGTCTGTCTTGAAACCTGACATTTCTTGCAAAGAAAGCTTTGCTCTGCCATGTCATTGAAGGTGATTGGTTTTGGTTTTCATTGAGACTAAGGAGATGAGAAGGATCTAAATTTACCTCACTGATGCATTCTGATCAGGGAATTACCCTCCGGCTTGCAAAAGCGTTTTCTGATTGAGAGTGTAAGCAAATACTGAAAAATCAGTCTGAGGTTCTTCCAATACCTTCACGTGAAATTTTCAACTTGGCAAAACCAGGACAGACAGAAAACTATGACTGATGGAAACTGGGAAGAAATGATACAAAAGCCAAGTTTTTAATATATGCTTAACGTGAGGCTTAGTTTGCACTGTATATTGTGTAAATAATATTTGTCATTCTTTCAGTTATTTGCCCTTTTTACCAAATTGAATAGCTTCAAATGTTGTACTCAGCCAGCCTTTGGTTAGGTATATACCAAATACCTACTCATCATGTAAATATTTGAAAGAGAACATTTGCAAGTATGATTCTTTTTCCTTCAAATGGGCAGCATGTGAGTGGAGACTGAAGAGGAACCAGAATATTTGTTGTTGATGGATTGAGCATGCTATTTCTGCAAAGCTCTTACTAAAAATAATGAAATAAATTACTGTGTCATGTAGTCATAACTTAAATATCCAGATAAAACATACCCTTCATTAAATCCTGGATCTCAGAGGTTTGGTTAGACCTATACGTAAAAGGATTGCTTACAATGGATGCTAAAATTGAGAAACTATACTGAACAATTACTTTAATTTTTTACTAAATATTCAATCTCTACAGAATGATCTGATTGGTCAAAGTTTATTTGATTACCTTCATCCTAAAGACATTGCCAAAGTGAAGGAGCAGCTCTCGTCTTCTGACACTGCGCCACGAGAAAGGCTTATAGATGCAAAAAGTAAGTATTACCTCTTGAAAAACAGCGTTGTGTGCACAGATTCACTGCTTCTGAGCATTTGCCCAGTGTTAAAAGTGTTTGTGGGATGCTGTTTGGATTGTGTGTCACACCAAGGAAGTTTAAGCTAAAAGAGAGAAAGAAGGAAAAAAAACCCCAAAGTATGCAACAGGTACCTGAATGCAGAAGGGTAGTAGTTTGGCATGTCCTGCAGTGTAGATGCATTAGTTTCACTGGCTTCATCTGTGAGGTATCATCTCTTTTCCAGGCATCAAAGGTTTAATTTTTCCCATTAAAACATATGAACTGTCAATGAAGCGAGAGCTTTCTTCTTATATATTTATCTGTCTACTGATTGATTTATTTCTTGCTTATTGCCACTTCCATCAATGGTTTTTAACCTGGTCCTTGGTACCGTTTCCCTACCATGTCTCTTAGCTCTGTATTCCACTCAGTATTTTAAAGTAGTTCTCTATCTCTGCTGCTTTTGAGGTGAGTGGGTGTTTAATTCACTCTCAGGAGTCTGCACTGCTTAAGTGGAAGGAGGTATCTTACAACTGCAGATTTCCAGGTCATTGTCTCATGCTTGTCAGGAGCAGAAACCTCTAGGATCTCATCACAAAGAAGCCACCAGCTCCACTTCAGAAACTGAAGCTGAGAGAGATCATTCCAGGGCAGTGAGCCTAGAGGCTCCAGCTGGATCAGCTGAAGTTTTTCTGGCTCCTGGTTTTGTCTGGTTGTGAAGCATGTGTATGCAGTGCTAGCTCCCTTTTTTGCATGCCTTTGACAAAGTTAGGGCAAAAATAAATACTATGAGTTGCAGTCTTCCCATCTGCTATGATAGACTGATTGGTAGAATTTCAAGAACTCATATTCTTACAGAGTACTTGTATGTATGTATTTTTATGTTGGCATGAGTGACTCAGGCACAGCATGTACCCTCACCAATGAACGGCAGCGTAAGTGCGTGTGGTGCAGGACAGTCTGGCCTCCTTCAGGTGACCTCACTCTATTCTAACTTTGAGGGAGGCACGCTTTACACTGTAACGCTGGCATCGTTGTTTTCCTCCTTACTTACATTAAAAGCCTACAGGGCCCTAGAAGTTTTGTACGTGCTTGTAACTGCTCATTTACACATATCCCCGTGCGGAAGTGGTTGAAGCGGATAGCAAGCTGTGGAAGAGTTGCTGTGTGACTTAAATCCTCCGTCAGCTCCTGGAGCTCCAGCTGCATCACTGGCGTTGCCAGTACCTGTGCTCCTGATGCTCTGTCTGTACCAGCACTCTGCTGTCGGCTCCCAGAGTCGCCGTGTGTTTTGGTACTGTTTTTCTGGTTACCTTCCATAGAAAAGAATCTTAATGTCCTTCAAGAATATGATAAAGGTCAGGACGTATTGTTAGGGCCTGTTCACGTGCACTTATTTCTGTGAGGCTTGAGAGACTTCTTACACTGTATCACTGGAGGTCTTGGGGATTTGCATCCCCGTGTAGGACACTGCTACCTTATTTCCTCCTTCCATCAGAACAATGACCAAATCTGATGTCTAGAAACACACCAGTTGAGATGGACCTGGAACGGCACTGGGCCTCTTCTGCTTTTTACATGCCTGTGTGCTCTCTGGGTGGGTGTTGTGATAGAAAAGCCTTCCAGTCCGAAGGCTCACCGGCCTATTGAGTGACTGTGTAGTGCTGCTCTGGTTATGGGTAAATAATCTCTCTCTTCTTAATCAGTTGATTAGTGTTCAAAGAAATCACAATGTTTATTGCAAAACCGGTGTTGATTTGTACAATCTTTTGCTAATCTGGGCATTTAGAACCCTGTGTTTTCAAACTTGCGTCAGTGTTTTCGCACCAGAAAGTGTAATCGGAAATTCTAGTGTTCATATGGTCAGTTGGGTCCTGCATGTATTCACTTACATGGAAATCTCCAAAATAAGACTTCTGCTTCTGCAGAAGGAGATGAAAGGACTTTGTGCAAGTCACAACACTGGACAGTTGGGTTACGTGGGGTACTCATTTGTGCGGTTAACTTCTCGCCTGACAAAGAAGGCTTCCTCACCTCCTCTGTTTGCCACAGCTGGACTCCCAGTTAAAACTGATATAACACCCGGACCATCACGACTGTGTTCTGGAGCAAGACGGTCCTTCTTTTGTAGGATGAAGTGCAATAGACCGTCAGTGAAAGTAGAAGACAAGGATTTTCCTTCAACCTGTTCAAAGAAGAAAGGTAACAATTACGTGTTTTATTACCAAATGTCACGGGTGTCAGGCTCTTTTTATACAATTGCTTATTTGCAGTGGTTGGTTTTTACACTTGTTGAAGACTGTCAATGTTTCTTATGAAGATACTGAACTGCGTCTAGGTCTGCAGCTTCTTCCCCACTCCCAGTAGCACTTACACACTGTATTAGCATATGAAGCCAAAAATCCTCCTCTCTGCTGTCTTGAAATGTTTGCAGGCAGTTTATGCTGACAGTTCTGGTGTGGTTGTTGCGTCTTCTTCAGACACTGATCATGTTACGTTCAGTCTTGACCTTCTAGCTATGCCCCCAGCAGAGAGGAGCTAATGCCCATTCTGTTTTTCTGCTCCGTATTTGCCAAGTGGTATTTGGATGGATATTGACCTTACAAAACAAGTGTATTCCAGGTTCATCTATGGTTTGGGTACATTCCGAGTACTGGATTCCTTCTACACCAGAAGGATTTGGTCATAACATGATCCAAGTTGGTAATACTACTTTCCCTCTGAAGGGTGATGTTCCAGACATGTTGGAATATATACTTATTCCAAATGTCAAAGTTTCTTCTTTGACTACTTGGGATAATACATTTGGTGTGAGTTAGTGGAAAGTGCCAACTAGAGAACAGAAGGCAGCTTCTGTGTGTTGCCTCTGGATGTGACAGCTGCCACAAGTACTTCCTGCCGGGTTCAGACACAGCTTCAACCTTGGATCATGCTTTGGTGCTCATCCCTGAGGAAACCAGTTTGTGCAGTTAAACATGAGACTTTCTCTCTATCTACGTCTGTGAAAGTCATCTTCCTTGGTGCTCAGGGCCTCTCAGAGCTGAGGAATGAGTTCACCTTACGGATGCCAACTGTGTTGCTTGTCGGTGTGAACCTTCATCCTCGCCCCTAAGTACAACTATACCCCGTACACCCCAAACTGTATATTCTGCCCAACAAATTGTTCCTGGTTTTTGTAGAAGCCTCATTTTAAGTTGAAAAAGGCATCTTATTTATTTATTAATATATTCATTTCTTCAAACAATCCTTTAGATTATTTGCATCCTTTGCTGAAATAATAAAATGCAATTTCTACTTAAAGATTATCAAGTGACCTTGGTCTGAACTATGTGGTGTTTCAGTATAAGCAATGATTTTTCAGCGATAAATCGCTTTTACTGAATTATCCCAGATTAGCTGCACTGAAGCAGGAGTGCTGAAAAATCCCTTAGTGAACAATATCCCAAATTTCCTGGATAAGAGAGGAGATGCGTTATCAGCGGAACTGAGAAGTTCTCCAGAGCAGTATCTGTGACCTAACTGCCTTTTTGGCTTTGTTTGTTTTTTCTTTTTACAGCAGACCGCAAAAGCTTTTGCACTATTCATAGTACAGGATATTTAAAAAGCTGGCCGCCAACAAAAATGGGACTAGATGAAGATAACGAACCAGATAACGAGGGTTGTAATTTAAGCTGTCTTGTTGCAATTGGTCGGCTGCATCCTCACGTAGTACCACAGCCAGTCAACGGTGAGATCAGGGTGAAACCTACAGAATATGTTTCTCGACACGCAATAGATGGGAAATTTGTTTTTGTAGATCAGAGGTAAGAATGCTTGTAGTAACTTCCACAATAAGTCACTGTCCAACTCTGCTTTACGGACAACTTTACTTAAAGCAGCGCACATACGACTGAAAAAAGAAATTACTGTTCTTTTCAGCTTTTTACTAAATCCTGGCTGCAGGTTCTTTTGGCTTTTAAATTAAAATTTAAAAAAATTAAATCTAAAACCCCACACTGAACCCAAAAATATGGCTTAATAGACAGAACAATCCATTTCTGCCCGTTTGTTAAGGAATATGTGTATGTAGTCCTACAAGAATGTGCTGTCCTACTCTGAAAGTGGACTTGTTGGGAAACTTTTGCAAACACTACATAGTTAAGGTATCACCCGGGCTGCGTTAGGCTTTGATAGCACAGACATTTATTTAACTGTGTACTTGGACACCTTCTGCTGAATTAATACTTCTGTATGTGATCTTTTGCATTTATAAAAAAGAAGGCTTTTCGTGATCTTTTGTATTTGTAAAAAAGAACGCTTCTCGTGAGTTTTACTTCTTGGAAAAGGTTTGAGAACTTGTACCAGTGTGGTATCTTCTTTCAAACATTAATTTTATTTGTTATCCAAAAGGTTTATTCTTACCTTTTGAAAAATGAATTGATTGGATTTTCGTAAGTAGCAGAGACATGACCTGGGTTTTCCTTCAAAATCACCAAGGGAAAACAGGTGGTTGAAGGATGTTAGTGGAGAGGTTACGTTGGGTTGGTTGGAGAAGGGGTGTTTGGTTCCCTGCCTTGTCAAGATGGATTGAGACTGTGCTGATGAGGCTGTGTCAGGTTGCCTGTGGCTTAAGCTGAGTTGCTTACAATGTAGAAAAGCCCAGGCTCCAACCCCTGGCAGCATCTGCCTGCTGGAATTTGTTTCAGGGGAGTCTCTGGTGTGTCAACCGATTTTTAGTGGTCTTTGAGAGGAATTAGAGGCTGATAGTCTTGGGAGGAAGTGCAGTAAGGAGAACCTTGTGTTTTTTGATGTTATCTATCTGGTTGGGGTTTTGGGTTTGTGGTTTTTGGTTGGGTTGTTTGGGTGGTTTTTAGTTGGATAGAAAGCTTTTTCAAGTAGGATCTCTTCAGCAGCAGCACTTGGAGCTGGCGATGGCTCTGGGAGCTGTGAGAGCATTTGCAGCCTTTCTGTCGCACGGAAAGCGTGTGCTGTTCTGTCACGCCAGACTATGGCGGCTTGCGAACAAGTCTGATGTTCAAAAGATGAGATGTATTCCCCTGATGGATAGTTTTGAAGGATTTCTAAAATAGTAAGACTCAGAAAAAGTTGACCTGTTGGATTCAAGCACATCTGCTCTTAATTGTTTGCCAGCTGTTGTTGCTTGTCCTTGGTTTGTGTATACTGTTTCAAAGGGCCCTTTGAAAGGGAATGTTTGTAGAAGAAAGCCTCATCCTTAGGCTTAAACTTGGCATCCTATTATCTCTGCTTCCACTGGAGAACATTTAGGCACCTCTAAAAGTTGAAAGCTATTGATTTATTTCTATCTTGAGGTTTTTCATTCATATAGACGACTGTTCCTGTGTCATTTCTCCAAGAGAATCCAGGAGAAAAACACTTTTTAAACTCTCTGTGACTGTAACTTTTTGTCCTTATGGATTTGTCCTTTCTTCCCTGGAAAAGAACTGCCATGGATTAGGTACTTAGTAGCTGGGCTACCACAGTCGGACAACTACTTAACACTTCACTGTCAAAATGCCAGGCTGCAGTCAGCGGTTGTAGAGAAGTCTCTTACGTCTTCAGTACTCTTAATGAATGCGGATGGTGCGTTTGAGAGTAAAGTTCAGTTTATCGGATGTGCAGATGGCATCAGACACAGCTTCAGAATTCAAAGCTGCCTTAAGTCAGAGAAGCAGGCTAAGGAAAAAAGTAAATAAAGGGTGAAATTCAAGAACTGGAAGAACAGTTTCCTTCATCACTTAGTGAATTCAGCATCTGACCAAATTCTAGTAAGTAGTTTGACATCTGCTGTGATTTGGTACATCATCTTTCCAAAAAAACTGTTTATCCTCCTGTGAAAGTAGATGAAAAAGGTTTGACAAGTTGCTTACTGATGCCCATATGGGCTGTTACCCATCCCCGTCAGGTTTCCCACTGCTGCCGTGCCGTTAAAAGGCTTGGTTACTGAAGTTCTTGGGAAGAGACTGAAAGAAGGTAGACTTGGTTCCTAGCTCTTCCTTTTTAAAGATGGAGACTGTGGTTTGCTGCTTTGTGGTTCTCCACAGGCTCTCAGAGGTAATTCCTCAAAGCTGCCACCTGTCAGCAGTTTGTGTCCGGGGATGAGGTTCACCAGAAAAAAACCACTTTGGAGATTGTCTCCTGTGAATACCTGTAACGTTTCCTTCTCCAAGGCTGGAGTCTTAGAGCTGGTGAGGACTTCAGGTGTAAGCCACATTGGCCAGTGCTGAATGCTTTTAGTGTGTCTGGGGAAAACACAAAAATCATAGTATCACTGGGTTGGAAAAGACCTTAGAGATCATCCAGTCCAACCTTATCTGTCCGCCACTAAACCATATCTCTTAGCACCTCATCCACCTGTCTCTTAAACACATCCAGGGATGGTGACTCCACCACCTCCCTGGGCAGCCTGTTCCAGTGCGTGATAACCCTTTCGGTGAAGAACTTCTTCCTTACATCCAATCTAAACCTCCCCTGGCGCAGCTTGAGTCCATTCCCCCTCGTTCGATCATCTGTCATTAGGGAGAAGAGACCAACGCCCACTTCTCCACAACCTCCTTTCAGGTAGTTGTAGGCAGTGATCAGGTCTCCTCTCAGCCTCCTCTTCTCAAGGCTAAACAAGCCCAGTTCCCTCAGTCGCTCCTCATAAGACATATTCTCCAGACCAGTTTTGTGGCCCTTCTCTGGACACGCTCCCGGGCCTCAATGTCTTTCTTGTGCCTTAAATGCCCTGCATTTAAATACTATGAGGTTTGTGCTTCTCCTGCCGCCCTTATTCAGTTATTAATATGTACTAATGTCTACATTTTAATATTAAATTTGGGCTTTGTTGAGATTGTGGAAGAGGTGATGATCTACCTAGGTTTGTCCTTATTACCCTTCCTATTTAACTTGCATTGGAATAGTTTGGAATTGTGACTCTTACTCTGATTTCTTCAAGGAACTCTCATTTTCCCTTCAGTAAATTTGCTTCAAGAAATGTACAGAATCAAGGTTCGCGTTAGTTCAGTAGTTTTGTTGGCACTTCGTTCTCCACGCGCAGATCTAAAACTTGCTCAGCCACATTACTTTCTGCTCTAGCAGTTTCACTAGGCCTCCTGCAGATTTGATTCTGACCGTGTTCTCCAGCTCTGAAATGAAATGGTGCGCATTTTGGGATCTTCCTGTGTGGCTTGTCCTGCTTTATTCCTTCCTTCACCAGGAAGTCTTAGGCTGATCTCCCTGAGGGATGGCTGTGCTCTGTGGTAGCAGTGATGCGCTGCCCCTCCCCAGGTACCCTCAACAGTCTGTCCAACGCTACCTTCTGGGGGCTGGGGGCAAGCGTACGCATCCCTAACGTACAAGGTGACAGCAGTTCTCTTCTGCCCCCCTCAGCCCCATCTGTTGTTTTTCATGCTGTATTCTGGGTTAGATGAGTTCTGGTGAAGTTGGTACAGCTTCTAAATCATTAGTAACTCCAGAAATAACTCTTTGTCTTGTTTTGCATGCAGATGCCTGGGGTGTTCAGCCTACTGGCCACTTATAGCTTCTTCCTGGTCAGGAATGAGCCTTTTCGCCGTGTGTTAGGCAGCGGTGTCGCTCACTGTCACTTACCCGCAGTGCTGCTTTGCCTTTTCCTCTTGGGCGTGAAGCTTGGCTTACCAAGTTGATGCACAAGGCTTTTTCTTCCTAGTTTCTTGAGATGTCCTCCATCCTCGTGAGCAGCTCCTTGAACACTGCCTGAGGGTCACACTGAGTCTGTGCCTTGCCCAGGCTGCAGGTGTATTTCGTCCTAAGGTTTTTCTACTGAGGAAGAAAATGAGGTGCCTTTGTGGCTGGTTGTGATGAAACAGAAACCTGGTTTATTTGCTTCGGGCTCCTGTTTGATTCAAAATAGAGATGCAGGGTAGATCTCTCAGTGGTTCTTCAGGAAACTTGCATGTTAGCCTTTCTTTTTTAAGGGTGGGGGGGCATTGGGTTTGCAGAAAACTTCATGTTTTGTGGCTGCTACAAAGCAGCTTTATTCAGCTTTGGATTCTGAACATGATGATATACCTCCAAAGCTATTTAGAAAGCCTTACCGCCCCTCCAGTGGTGACAGGCCAAGTACAATACCTGAGGGCTTTTGGTGTTGTGTACCTTATAATTAATTACATGAGAAAAGTGTTCCTAATTATTTATTTTTTTACCTTCTAAGCTGAAAATATCTTTCCACCTTACTTGAGCCTAACCCAACTGCAGTGCGAGTTGTAGAATCTGTCACTAAGACTTCAACTTGAAACAAATGGTTTTCTCTTCTTTTTTTTTCCTCTACCTCCCTTCCCGAAGGGCAACAGCCATCCTGGCATACTTACCCCAGGAGCTTCTAGGTACTTCGTGCTATGAATATTTTCATCAAGACGATATAGGACATCTTGCAGAATGTCATCGACAAGGTACAGCTCGTAATAATTCAGTCATTTTGTAAAAGGATTGGAAACAATCGTGTATGAAGAAAACCAAACAAACTTGAGAAGACTTGGGTATCTCTCCGTTTGCAAATGCTTTAGTCGAGGACATCGCGCTGCGTGTGCCGAGCGATGCGAGTGTCTCAGACTGCCGTGGGTTTTCAGTGACTACCTGAGGTTCGGGTTGGGTGAGGGGGATGTGTGCAGAAACAGTATTTTCTTCAAGGGTGAAGGGAGGAATTAACTGAGTTTTCCCTGATTAAAAGGGCTCTGCTTATGCAGTCGTGGCACTGGTTTCACACGAGGTTACTCGCTTTCTGCTTCTCTTTAGTTTTGCAGACAAGAGAAAAAATTACAACTAACTGCTACAAGTTTAAAATAAAAGATGGCTCTTTTATTACACTGCGGAGTCGCTGGTTCAGTTTCATGAACCCTTGGACCAAAGAAGTAGAATACATTGTCTCCACAAATACAGTCGTTTCGTAAGTATTTTTCCTTAGCAGATTCATGTAAAGGCTGATGGTTTGGCCCTGTTTTCAGGTCAGGTTTGACCGAAGCGTGTGACAATAGGTGTCTGCTCCAGGTAACACCCAGAGCTGTATACCTGGGAAGAGGGGTGTTAGTTTAAAAATTGCAGCAGTTGAATACCTGTTTATTAAAGCCTGCAGAAATATATTTTCTTTTGGGGGAAAAACCTGGGGTTCCGGTCTTTGGGAGTTCTTACGGGAGATGCATTTCTTTGCTTTCGTAGGGCCTTCCCTTCCCCTTTTCCCTGAGGGTTCTGTACAGGTGCAGTGACTTTGCAGAGTAACTGCTGTAGAGGAATTCGATAGGAGAAGCTGTTTGGGTCCTGCATTGCAGACTTTGAGTTGTAACATAGTGGTTTCTTTCTGCTGTTTATGTAGCCTTTGGTGTCAGTCTCAGTGCTTCTTTCACAGAGGCAACAGTGATTCACGCACTACTTAAAGCCTGAAGCAGTCCATTCTGACACGCTGGCAGTGACTCTTTGCAGGGTTTTCTCTCACTCATTCTTCTGATTCTTGAAATCTACAGCACCAATGTACTTGATAGTGGAGACACAGCCTTTCCGCAGCTTGCGGCTTCTCCACACAGCATGGACAGTGTGCTTCAGGCTGGAGAAGGTAAGTGCTGTACCGTGAGGAAGTGACCCCCCCATCGTGCCTTGTCAGCATCGCGTCCTGCACGCACCACTCTGCTGCACTTTTGCACACAGAATTTGTTAATATCCTAAAGAAAAATAAGCTTTAGGACAAAAAAGCACTAATGCAGTTCTTGCGCTGTTGAACCTAAATACCAGCTTTGGATATAAGGTGAACGAGCCACTGAAAAGAAACACGTATGAAGAGGGTTGGAGGAATGACATGGAGGAGAAAGGTTCGCCTTTGTGGGTGGTGCTACTTGTACAGCCCCCAAGAGTGACTTCAGGTTCTATTGTCAGTGCGGATGGCTACTCAGAGGGCGAGTGGATAACAAATAGAGTTTGGCCATTCACCTGCCCTTGATTGGCCTTGTCGTGACACGGCGACTGACCTCGGGGTGATCATCAGGGGCTTTAACACATGCTGCAGGCCACTGAGCCACCTTTGGTAACAGGGGGTGCGCAGCTGAGCTAGGTTTGATAAGGAAGTGTTACTGGAGCAGGGTGGAGGGGAGGTGGAATGGAAGGATGCAGTGACAGCCCATGGATGAAAGACAGGGAAAGGAAGATGGTGATAATACTGAGATTCTTTCCAAGGAGCTGGGAACGGTTGCATTTAGAAACACCCTGTTTGTTAGCTACTCCTGTTATCAGCTCTGCCATCGTAACTGTGGAGCAAGGATTTTGGACATGTCTGGTGTTACTTTGTAAGTTGTACACGGTACAGTTAACAGTGCAGGACTTGAGCAAAGCTGGGCTTTTCGGTCATCTCATATGAAACGGGAGGTTCTGGCAGAGAAACCATGGAGGAGGAAGAGCAGCAAAGCATGGGACAGTGGGCAGAAGAGAAGCTGCCCTGCAGGCATGGTCAGTAATTCAAGGTGGAGTAGTGGCAGTAACATGGGATCTGGGCCTGCTGAGAATGGGAAAACAAAATAGAACAAACTGTTCTGCAATAGGGTAAACTGCTTCTTGCCACAACACAGCCTTTGAAAAGAAACCAGGTGTGTAATACCTTCATACTGAGAGTTCTTGTCCCCAGAAAAGAAAGTTAATTGACTGCAGCTTAATTTCAAGTGGTTCTGGCTCTGCTAAGGATACAATGACCTTTTTAGGTGAAGCTTCTCACCTCCTGATGGGTCTGAGCCATAGAGCCTGAGGGTTGCTATTGTTAAATATTAATTCCTAAAAGAAGGCAGTTATCCATTATGGATAAGCAATGCTGAGGACTTTCCCTTTCAGTACAGGATCTTTTCTCCACTATATACTCCTTGGAGTATATCTGGCTCCTTCCTGACTACCTCCCAAGTGTTGTGCAAGTGTCAAATCCCAGGAAAGTAACAGTGAGCTGCTAACTGTTCACACCTCACTTTTTCCTCCATTTCTAGATACTTTGGGTTACCTGCAGGAGGTTTTATTCATGTTCCTTGGGTAGCCCGGGCTGATCTCGTACTTAACGGAATATGCGCTGGCAGGTTCCGCGTAGCTCAGCGCAAGTCAGAGCTTCCCCTCCGTTCGACAGTACCTGCCAGTTGGTGGAGTTGTAAATAAATGCAGTTCAGAAGGTCCTGCAGCTTGTCAGAGCATGCCCAAAGGCAAAGGCTTCTTGGAAAAGGGTTTGGAGGCTTCTGTCTGACCTTAAGATATCTGCTCGTTTCAGGTGGCCCAAAAAGGACCCATCCTACTGTGCCTGGAATTCCAGGTGGAACAAGAGCTGGGGCAGGTAAAATAGGGAGGATGATTGCTGAAGAAATCATGGAGATTCACAGGTGAGAGAAAACGGTGCACGCTAGAGGCAAATCAGTATTGCTCTTTAAAAGGGAATAAAGTCTGCCTGTCTTCGCGCCGAGTGCAGAGTGATACACGTGTGCCTGTAGCTGTCTGCTGGTAAAACACCTGCTCAGGACATGGCAGCAGTCAAAGCCCGTAGTGAAAGGGGGAGGGTGTTACAGCCTTCCAGCTTTCTACTGTGGAAGACTAATACCGGGACACTTCCAGTAGTGGGGATGATTCCCTGTTTACCAGAAACACTAGTTCAAAAGGACAGCTAACTGGAAACAAATTCCTTTCCAGACTTTTCCTAATGACCTAAGGGTGCAAGTGGCACAACCCCCAAATGCCAAAGCGATTGACTGCGTGCCAGAAGGAAGGACGCTTGTTTTCATGTCATCCCCTTCGCTCAGATGCTGTCAGAGTTGCTGCTTAGGTGGGTTCAGGCTGTGGGGTTCCCCCTCCACGCTGAGCAAGGACACAAAGAGGAAGCCAGCTCTGCTTTCCCGGGGCCGGCGGGCTGCCGGCCAGGTGTGGCTCCGAGGTTCAAACCAGGAGTCGTGTAGTGCCCTGCGGGAGGGGGCTGTTGCTCCGAACAGCTGTCTCCTCTGCGAGACACCCGCTCTCGGTGGGTATTGCTTGATGCCTACAGGCTAACAACCCTGCTCATGAATTCCCTCTTGGGAATTCTTCCCTTTCAGGCAGAAGTGGTCTCATCCAGCAGCTGTTCAGTGGCAGCGGTGTAGCCCTACTGAGCTGCCGGTCTGGAAACATTCAGGCTGGTTCCCACAGTTTTGTTTCTGCTTACGTGGTGGTAAGGGAACAGCAGCCCTTCCTGCCTGTAAAAGTGGGAAGGGGCGGGGGAAGCAAGCCACACCGGGGCTGAACCATCCCTTTTGGTAGCTGAAGCACTTCCTTAGCCGCCGTGAGCGTAGTAGCGCAGCGTTCCACCCGCGTGCGCTTCATTTCAAGGCCCTGGGCTAGTTTCAGTCCTCTTTCAGCAGCTGTTCCTATTCTCCAAAGCTGCCTTCTGTTCAGCTTTCCCAGGGGAGCTCTGCCAAGGGTAAGATTCCCATTTCCATTGCTGTTCTCTGTAACTGCCTCTCCTCCCTTCAGTCTGGAGAGGCGCTGGTTTTACAGTTAATACATTATTCAATTTAAAAATCTATTTGATAGAGCTATGGAAAAATTGAGGTGAAAAACACTGCTTTGTACAGTTTCCACAAACAAACACATTGACTGCATCAAATGCTGGGTGCACTTCTCTCGCAGTAGCTCACCTAAGAGTCTGGGTTACCCTGACTGAGGCAGCTGGAGTTCTTAGCTGGCCTAAACTGAAGTACAACACAAAAAAATGAGACTTTGCTCAGGGCCCAGGACTCTTTCCTTCTGCCTCTGTGAAGGCTGTCCCGGAACAAATAAGGCGGGGAGGAGGTAAAGCTCGCAGACGGAGCAAGCGGGGCGGTTTACGCACAGCTCGTTATCTACCTGCAAATGGAAACGTTGCTACTGCTGACCTGAGTAACGCCGGAGGAGTGAGGAAGTGACAGAAACGAAGTTCATGTTCTTAACACCGTCTGCCACCGAACCAAAGTCGGCATTTGAGGCTCCCATGCCTCTGGCACCCGGGTCAAGGTTGCTGGTGAGCTCATTCCCTCTGTTACCCCTCTTGTAGGATAAGAGGATCATCACCTTCCAGCTGTGGCTCCAGTCCACTGAACATCACCAGCACACCACCACCGGACACGTCCTCCCCAGGGGGCAAGAAGGTAAGAACAGGCTTTACAGACGCGACACCTGATGTTGCACAACTCCTGGCCGAAAAAATTGGACAGCGAGTGAAAGTGTTCTGGTGGCCCAAATCCCTTCAGAGTAGTCCCTGAGGTGCAGAGACCAGGTGCTCTTGAACACTGGCAGCGAGTGAAATCCACCTGATCTTTAGACTTTCACCCTTTTTTTTACCAGAGCTGCAAGGAACAGCTCTCCTCATACCTCGAATCTCCACAAACTCTTTACCACCACGTACTGGTGAGCACCGGAAGCGCTATCGTTTGTGCACTGCCCCTGCCCCACTGAATCACACCGGTTTTACGGCAGTAGCACGCGTGACCGTTGGATGCTCTCCTGTGCCCTGACCCTTTCTTTTTCAACCCACGGCACGTACCACGCCTTGCTCTGAGAGCGCTTGAGTCTCGCTCGCGCGCCGTTACCAGCGCTTCACCAGCGGAATGCTCGTAGGGGCCGCACGCCCGTCGTGCGGGGAGCTGCTGCTTATGGCAGCGACGTTCAAGGCGAGAGCAGCACGTACCCCAGCCCTTATCCTCTGCGTTCGGGCTCAGCCTCAGACTGACTTGATGGTTTTTCCCTAGAAATTGGGATGACTGTAACATGGGAATTGCTGGTACTGGAACAAACTGCTCCCAGTAAATAATTCTGTCTCGATCCCACACGCGTTCCAGCTGACCCTCCCTCGGAAGGGGGCTCCCAAGTACTTACCTTTCAGCGTGAGCAGCTCAAAGCCGGGTCATGTGCAGCTACTGCCTTGCTAGTTCAGAATCCTGGAGAAGGGTCTCTGTTTGTGGTGCGCCGTGGTGTGCCCAGCACCGCTGTGCTGCTCCGCACCAAACGCTGGGGTGCAGGAGCACCGCTTAGCTCGCGCAGTCTGCCTCTGCCTGGGAGGATCGTACGCCTAAAACTAAGGCTCGTAGTTGGCAGCACTGTACGTTTACTGTGTGCCTAAACTCAAAAGCATCCTGCCCTTAGCTGTAACTACTACCACTTGCAGGTGGGGGACTTAGTGGCCCACAGAAAGCCCCTGAGGACTTTTTCTAGCAGCGTTTCGGAAGTGACTTGCAGAAGTTCAAAAGTAGTACTGACTCGATCTCCCCCTTCTGGTGGTGATGCCACCATCTACCTGACAGCTGCTGGATGGGCATGAGATGCAGGTAGTAGTAGCTCCCAGCTTACAACTAGTCTGATGGGCTAGCCTTTAGGGGGTGGTTCTTTTTCAGGAAGCACATCTTCCTTATATTAAACATCCCAATATAGAACAATTTCAGGCTTAATGCAGCACTTCATGCTGTTTTACAGCTTCTGTTTTTTCTTTCCAGATCTTGAATGGTGGCACTCCGGACATTCCTTCAGCTGGGTTACTGTCTGGGCAGATCCAAGATAACTCTGGTTACCCGTACTCTGACAACTCCTC
This sequence comes from Eurypyga helias, assembly GCF_000690775.1. Taxonomy (NCBI): domain Eukaryota; kingdom Metazoa; phylum Chordata; class Aves; order Eurypygiformes; family Eurypygidae; genus Eurypyga; species Eurypyga helias. The sequence continues at coordinate 49,448 of NW_010225891.1, forward strand.
TCTTCTGGGTAAGCTGAGTCGCACACTAACCCGCCTTGACACAGCCGAGGCAAGGCGGCAGGAGGGTTGGGTGTAGCCATGACATGCTTTCGCCCCGTGCAGGCTGCAGCTGAGGCGTGAAGCCCACAGCCGGCCACGCTGTCTGCCTGTGGCCTAGCCTGGCTTTCTCCTTCCCCAGCTTCCTTGGTACTGTGACTTTGCTTCTGGGTAGTACGTGGGAGTCTCTCTCCTCTTGCCGAGTCAGTGTGACGTAGCTCGGCCCCTCGCCTGTTCTTTGTGAATGCCCGTGGTCAGCGGGGAGCCAGAAGGAAGGCCGGGCTGACGCGCACCCTTTGAGCTAAATCTGGTTTTCACGTATGGCACATACAGTTGTCCTTATCAGGCACAGGGGTCACTGAGGAGTGCCCTAACCTTTGTCCTCTGACCCCCAGGTATCCGTGCTATCCCTGAAACTGGCAACCCAGGGCCTCTTCCCAGAACAGTTCTGCTTGTAGATACTGCGCTGCAGGTCACAGGGCAGAGGCTGAGCGCAAGTGAAAAAGACGCAGCTGAACCTCTGATAACTCTGTCTTTACACTTCCAGGGGAGAACTCCCATCTCGGCATTGATATGATTGACAACGATCAGGGATCGAGCAGCCCTAGCAATGATGAAGCAGCGATGGCGGTCATAATGAGCCTTCTTGAAGCAGATGCCGGTCTTGGTGGCCCCGTAGACTTCAGCGACTTGCCGTGGCCCTTGTAAATGATGCACCCGGCTTTGACATCCAAATCTCAAAGTGCATTTACTGGTGGAGCTCTACAGTCTGTGAAACCTGTTGGACTGAGAAGCTTTTATGTACAAACCTCATAAAAGCTGTATCGGAATGCAACTCATCCTACCATGTGTAACTTCAGACAAAGTGGAATAACCTGCTACAGTGTTCGGTGTTGATTTGGTTAGCTGTGTATAGCTTGCAATACTTGTATATTTTGGATTCTGTTGTTTGAGAATTTTTTTTTTAAATCACTGTGCGACTCACTGGTATCAGTGGTAGCTTTTATATGCAAATGACCATTTCAGATGTATGGTGTGTTTTTACACTGCAAAACAGTCCCCATGTGGATATTTCTTATACTAATTGTACCATAAAGCTGTTTATTCTTTCTTGTAAGAATCCTTTACTATAAATATTGTTAAAGTGTAATGTATTAGACAGTTAAATATTTTTAAAATAAATGTTTCCCTTGTTCTAAGCATTTACTTTGATAAATAAATTTGATGATAAAATCCTGCTACTTGAAGCAGTTGGTATTTATCACTTTTTAGCCTTGGGGGAAAATGGGAAGAAGAATAATGCCTTCCATCCTTAGGAACATATGCTGTAAGACTGGGTCACTTCCCCAAGTTTCCAGAGCAGCTATTCTTTCTTATTCCCCAATTCAAGCTTATACTAAGAGGAAGACAGCAGTAAGGTAAGTCTGGCAAGTCTGACACTCCCACCTTTCTCTGCAAGAAATACTTGCTTTCCTTCCTCAGGGAGGGACAGTCAATATTTAAGTGAAAAGCAACTACTTCCAAAATTTATCCACCTGCTTAATCTCACAGATAATTCAAACCCATTAAAATAATGGAAACTTTATTTGCATGAAAAACTTGTTTACAAGCATTAATAAATGAAGAATGAACCATTTGCATTTTCCTATTGCATGACACTTTTATGAAAAATGTATTAAATATTTGTGAACAGATTAAGGTAAGGCAAAATTTAAGATAAAGCCCCTCTGCGTTGTTCACAATTTTTGAACATGGCTCACGCTGCAAACAAGTGAAAAAATTCACTGAAGAACTCTCAACAGATGTTACGTGGGTCATTGGATCGTGTCCTCAATCCAAAAACCCAGCAGTAAGTAGTTTTGTGCTCAACCATATACTTTTATGACTTGGAAAGGGTCACTCTATTCAGAGCAAAACTATTTACAGTTAATACTTTTGATAGAAGCACTTTGTTAGTATTGTGCAATACACTTAGAAAAAATGGCTTCAAATTCCATTTATCAACCATTTATAAAGTGCTACTATCAATTCCAATTCTGCAGTCTAACCCCTGCATAACACCACCGATGCAGCCCGGCAGCCCCCTGGGGCTGAGGGGCATCAGAGCGAGGACAGGCTGGCATACGAATCACCAATGTCACGAGCCTACTGGTACACACATACACGTATGTCGCTGAAACCCCAGCACGTCTGAGCTGTACTCCTGCCAAACCCACCGGCTGTTCCCTGCAGCCTTTCCAAAGGTCCACACCGCCATACCCTAAGCAGTTACACAACGGAAAAAACGGGCATGACAGCGCAGCGTGAGCGGAGTACAGTCGCTGTGAAGTAGCATGCTTTTGTTTTAGTGAGAGTCCAGATCAGAGCGGAGGGTTCTGTCCCTCCGGATCCACCTCACTGTTACTAGGTGGAGGATGGATAGGCAGGATATCCAGCTCATCCACCTGGGGGGTAGGATGCATTACCACAAGCTGGTCCTGGGGTATGTCTGCCGCCGCCGCTGCCAGGTTGGTGATAGATTTGCTTTTCACGCACTGAAAGTCAACGTGCCGGCTCTTTCCTTCCTCCTTCTCCCATGACATCCGAATAAATGGTCTTTGGACATAGTTGTAAATCACCTCCGGCCTTCCGCCCGGTCGCTTTTTCACCTTCTCTTTGTACGTAGGGTAACCTAAAACCAGAGCACAGCCGATGTCACCTTCCCCGCGCTGCCCGGTTCAGGGCTTCTCTCGCAACAAGGCAGCGGGCAGCACAGGGTGCGGCCCAGCCACCGTCACCACCAGCACCCTGACGGCCACGGGCGCCACTGCGTTGCCGACGCAGGGAGAGGACACGGGCAGCACTTTAACTCCCCACCGAAGCGCCAAGGAAGAGACCAGGGCGCTGTCGCAACGACTGCGCTGCCACCAGACAATTCCAAACTGCTCTCTCCTTGAGCCAAAAGCAGCCAGCTGATCCTAACACACTGCAACCTGGGAAGCGGGGAATGAGACCTCAGGAGCAGGGAAGGGCGTTGCTCTGCTGCATGGTTCAATTTTCCAGGTGGAATCCCAGCGCATTCCTCCCACCTCTCCCAGAGGATGAAGATCGGTTGTTTTTAGACCAGTTGCCCAACCTGGTCATGGCGGGTCTGAGCCCTCTCTCCCTCCCCTCTACCTTGGCAGTGGCTTCTGTCGCTAGGAAGGTCGCTACGAGGGGGCGCTAACGTCACCGTCTCCTCTGGAGGGACAGCTACCGTCCGTCTAGAACAAGCAGCGGCAGCAGCAGCGATGTGCCGTCAGCCCGCCTCGCTCGCCTGCGACAGTGGCTCTCGCCGAGCTGACCGGCACATTAGCCTGCGGGCTCACGCCCTGTCCAGCTCCACTGACACATCCCGGAGATCACAGGCAGTTGTCAGCACGTGCTTTCGGTCGGCAAATCACAAACGTAACTCTGAGAACTGGCGAGGAAGCGACAGGAATCCTGCACGCCATAAAGGCTCGATTTTAAAATATTGGGGTCAACAACCAGGGGAAAGCGAAATGCGAAAAACCCAGTTGTTACGCTCACAAGAAAAAGCTGAGCCTGCTTAATGCAGCTGTTACAAAGCCAGCCCTGAGGTGTTACAGATCAGCCTCCTACCTCACAGATGAGTATTTCTTTGCACTTCAATGATCTATGTAATGGTTTTGTATTTCCTGCAAGAAAATATTGATCTGCCACTTAAGAAACATTTCATTTCATGCCCTGAAAAGGACACCAGACCAAGAACAGGACACACCAAGCTGTGAAAGCGTGTCGTTACATCAAATGAAGCACAGAGAAGGTTTTGCATGAAAACTAAAGGGAAAACAGCACGAGACGCAAGTCGTGGGTCAAAAACCAGCAGCTAGACACATCTGGCAGACCAGTCACGGCCCCGTCGCCAGGTTTTCTAGCTGGGGCGGTTGTTCATCTCGCACCACCCCCCTCTGGCCATCCTACCATCTCCCCTCAGTGCGACAGGCAAGAGCAGCCCTTATTTTGTCAACTGCAGAGGCGCAGCAGAACAGTCTGGGGGCAAGCAACGCTCCTCCTACCTTCAATGCCCAGTCGGATCTTCTTGAGTCCCCTTTCCTTCAGCACGGACTTGGCCACATCTCTGTTTTCAATGTATTTGAAGAATCTATACAACTTTGTGCTGTAAATAACTAAAAATACATTTTAATGAGGAAAACAACTGTATTCCAAGATTACACCGCTAATCTTCAAAACACAAAGATTTATCTTTTTCACTGTTTTGCTTTACTCTAGTATTTGTATTTCAGAATGGGGGAGAGACGCAAGAACTTCAAAAAACAAATGGCTGAAGGCACTGTGGAACGGGCTGGTTGCAGGTGTCTTTTTCCCTATCAATTTACTGGTTTGTACACTTAGGGGGTTTTATTGCTGCTGCTGGATGTGGGAATGCAGCAGGACAACCGACAGAGCAAACCACATGATTACTCCCAACCCCACCTCCATGAAACAGACATCTCAATTTTTTTTTTTTCCCTTTTTGATGAAATTCCTGCAGACATTAAAAAAATCTGTCCAATCTGCTTGCCGTTATCAGAGATGTCTGCAAATCAGTTTCAGAAATCCCAGACTTGTGAAGCAGCAGAGGGACACCTTTGAAATTCCCAATATAGCACCTCAGAAGGAAGGACTGGGGCCCTCAATCCCACACAGCTGCAGAGGTCCGGATCTACCCTTCTGAGAGTAGAAATGCAAGAGGCAAGTGCGTGCCCAGTTTCCTAGGGCAGTGGCTATTCTCAGTTGACACCTTGGAAACAATGGTCCCAGAAACCTGAGCCCACTGTGTGGCTCCCTTCGAACAGCCACGCTTGACCGACATTCCCATAGAGCCTCCCTGCCTGAAGGACAGCTGCAGGTTGGCTTCCTCCAAACACGTAAAGGTTTTGGGTTCCTTATTTAAAACTACAAACCTCCCCCCAGAAAAACAAAGAACCAAAAACAACCACCAAATGAAAATGTAATACCTGAAGACACGTCTAAGCAGACTTTATACTACTGGAGTACAGAGGGAACCCCAAGCTCCTACTCCCCCCAGGCCCCTGAATTAAGTTCCCCCTGAAGCAGCATTTTCAGCTACAAGGACAGCACTGATGCAGGGTCCGGCACGGCACTCACAGGTGCTTTAACTCCTCACACGGCCAACTGTGACACACTGACACACTCCCCTAACCCAAACACAACCCCTCTAGGAGTTCTCCCACAATAAACATGACTCCTATCCATTGTCCCCATCCAGCTCTTTTAGAAAAAGTGTTTCTTCCCCCTCACTGACTGACAACACTTAATAATAAAAATTAGCTTCTCCTTTGAATTAGACTTGACTGCAACGTGCAACATACGCTTCTGGGAAGCAAAATATTAACCAGAATGACCAAAGCAAAGTTTCTGTCGGCATTAGGGGCATCAGAAAGACTTTGCTGACAGCATTTATGTACAAAAGGATGAAATCAGCACATTTACTGCTACCCCTGACGTAGTGTGTCATGGTGGAAACAATTAAAAACTTACTTTGTGAATACTCCTCTCCCATTTGTGGAGGATACTCTTCATCCCAGTCAACAACATCATCATCTGTCAGCACAACAATGTGGCACTCCCTCTCACCACTTTGGGCACTGGCTACCATTAACGGGAGAATCATTTCTTCCAGATAAAATTCAAACTGTCTGCGAGCACCATCATTTGACAATTCATGCATGAGAGCACCTGGAACAGAATTTTAAGCATAGGCACATGTGAAAGCTTGGTAAACAAAATGAAGGCACAAATGAACATGGCAGTTCTGTTTATTTTGTGGTGTTTTCTGCAGACAGCTGTAAAGACACGTAGTTATTACTTTGTGTAAGGCCAGAACTTTGTCACGTGTCTACCAGAAGCTACACTAGAAGTTCAAACTAACAGAACTGTCCTGCAGATAGTAACCTCACGCTGGGCAGAAGAGGAGTGGCTTCGAGAAGACCTCCTTCACATTTTACTACTGCTGAGCACGTGGTAATTGTAAGACTCCTCTCAGGTTTCCTAAAAGAAACATTATTTAAGCCAGTTGCTGAAATAGTAGAGCTTGCAACCCACTTTTGATAAGCAGCAGCTTAAAAACAAAGCCTCTTAGAACCTTCACTGCATGAGCTGCTAAATCCCTCTGCTAAGGACAAAGTGCACAGAGAATGTGACTCAGCAGGTGACACGCAGGCTGTGGCACTGCCGGTGAAGGCACAGGTGCCCCGCACTGATCTCGCGTCCGGAACGCCGCAGCTTGGCCCCGCGCCGGGCTCCACGCCGCACAACCGCCAGCAGATCGCAGGAACCAGAGACACGGGCCAGGCCAGTTAACCATTGCCCAAGCTTCAGCTGTGGTCAGGGAAGGAACAAGCTGAAGAGACACACGCACTGTGCTACTTCTGCTAGCAACACAGCTTAATGCTCTTAAGAAAGGAGGAGTTGAATAAATTATCCTCCCCATCCTCCGCAAAAAAGATGCCACTCTGTCACTGTATCTGTACTGCAAATGCATCAATAGAGTTTAACTGTTCTGCAGAGCTGTAACAGCAGCAAAATACCTGAATATCAGATACTGAAATATGAGAAACATTCATTTACAAAATGTGTACATCCATTGTCTCTGGGGATCTACTACATGAGAGAAACAAAAGGATGATTTTGCTCATGTAGCGTCAGCCACGTTCCTCACGCCAATACAGGATACAACCCGGAATTACACCCCACCCCCTCCCCTATTTGGTTAGGTTAGTCTGCATAATTCAAGTTATTTTGATGAACTCTGTACTTACTGAGGTCTCTGCACTTAATAGTACTATACTCAAAAGAGATACAGAGATAGTCACATGCTTCTCTCAATTCAGGAATAGATATCCCATCAGGACAGCGTATCACTCCAGTCTTGTAGTAATCCTACAGTAAATAGCAAACAAGACCCACAATGCACTTCAGCATGCACTGACCGATATGTTTCATCATTTCATTTATGATGCTTCCTATAACAGCAAACCCCCCAAAATGTAAGAGAGCATCATATGTTAAACTTTGAATTTTACTGTCCTCAAATTCAGCAGTTTTCTGAGCTGCTTTCAGAGCAGTGAGCTCTGGTGAAAACTGTTATTTAAGTGACAACTATTTATACTGATCATTTTGGCGTATGTATACTGTCTTTTTGGCTGTAGTTCACTCAGCTTTTGCTACTTCGACTCTGCTGACAAAGCAGTCTGGCAGCTCTACTCCTTCCCGTAGACACGAAATGCATAAGCAGCCATTTTCTTCTCAGACTGGCCTGCTTCTCCCCCATTACCTGCAGCAAGTTAGCTTCAGTACCCTGCTTCACCTGATTTCAGCATGAGAAGGGCTGAATATATCTGAACTAGGTGAGCTAGATGCACAGGAAAAGGTGAACAAATCTCTGGCAGGCAGTAACTTTTTGGTTCAGTTCATGCATGCATCCTCCCTCCCTGGCTGTCACATGCACACGTCTACACAACCCAGGGCTGTTCTCTCATCAAACAGTTTGAACAACACTGAAGAACAGTATTTATTCCATCCCCAAAGTCCAGGTACGCAAGTAAGGCTACATCAAGTAGTTATGCCTCTTGTCGTAGTGCTTGGCCTAGCAGTACTTGCCCTTGAAAACTCACCAGAATAGCACGAAATACAGTGGAACCGATTCCTTCAGCAACTTCGTACTCCCCTTTTTCATTAGGGCGTGTAAAGTTATGTTCTCTGCCTGATCCAAACATCCTGCTCAAGAAGAGTAATTTGGTTAGAATTCCTTACCATAATTTTTTTCTTTTGTAAATCTGAAAAGTAAAATGTCAAAAATAGCACAGGGAAAAATCAGTATATTCTCTCTTGCATGTCTGTAGACTGTTCAGTCTGGTTTATGTTTAGCAAGACGAGTATAAAACAGAAAGCAGGGCAGTGTAACTCAGGAAGGTCTAGTATTGTTTATCAGTCTTAACTTGCCAATACCCTTTGATCAAAACAACAGTTAGATCAGGCCACTTCCTGCCAGCAGAACCAGAACGCCTTTGGCATTTGTGGAGTCATGTAACAGAAGAACAGGTTTTGTTGTGGAATTCTCACTAAAGACATCTGAGGTAGGTAGTTTAAGAAACAGAACTTTGGGTTTAAATACATGCAACTCACCTCAATTTCACTTAAAAGATTTAGTTAATTCAAAAGTTGAAGCAATATTCTGATAGAAGATACCCATACTTAAGGGTACCATGTACAGCGTATTTCTTGCCACTAGGATGCAAGGAAAGTTAGACTAAGGAGGAAACTACAAGTCCCAAACAGAATCTGACTTCTAAAAACATGCTTCTGACACAGAACTACACCCTATGCCTACAAAAACATTGCTATCTACTCTTTGTTTTATTTACAAAACATAGCCGGATGGCAAAGCTTTGAATTCATACCCAAACCCAAAGAAAGAGCTGCTGTACTGCATGCATTCATCATGCAGAATGAAGTAACTTTTCACTTAATTTGTCATGTGCTTTCTGACCACTCTTCAACACAAGGAATAATATTGAGGAAAAAGGCAGTCTAACAGGATATAGGCAAATAATACATTCTTCTCACAGTTACTTTCACCTCCCAGAACACACTAGCTAAGCTGTTCCTGTTTAGTGTCCTGTGAACTAACACTGGGGGAAAGTGGGTTTATAAATAACGTGCATTTTAGAGCAGTATTTCCGTATCTTTATTAACCTACTTTTGAACTAGCAGAAAGCGAAATAAGCTTGTTCTTGAACCAGTCCCAAAGGGAGGATAATTCAGCAACACACACACCCCCCAAAAGCCTCGTGCATCAGCCAGTACAACTTACTCTGAGGCTGGGCATGGAAAAGGAAACTATTTCACAACGTAATTTCACACTGATACACTCCCAGTTTGTTAGTCTGGGTATTTACATGTATACACACAAATACATGTATTACCTATATACACTGATGCCTTACATCAGCGATTTAATTCTACTAATCGTTACTTCTATTTATTTCCCTTTACAGTCTACATTCTGAAACTCTTCCCTGACTTTTCACAAAATTGGGAATGAAGGTGCTATTTATCCCACACAGTTGTGATTCAAACAAAGCAGGAATTGTTTAATCATAGTTATTAACTGTACCTAGGCAAACAGCTTTTTTTATATATATATATTCAATATGATGATATTCATATAATATGTTCATGAGTATATATATTCAATATGATGATATTCATATAATATGTTCATGAATATATATATATTCAATATGATGATATCCATCTGATTTTTACTTAAAGACCTTTGCAAACTGGTAATATTAAACATTAGCAGATCAGCTGCAGCAACACGAGTTCAACAGCTATTTAAACAGTTTTAATACCTACAAAGCATTTATGGCTCTTCTACAGTTAGAGATTAAGAAAAAAAAGATACAAACCTGCCCAACATCGTATTAGGCTGTGCAGTAAAGATAGAAGGATCTACGACAAATCTGGTGTTATCCACTATGAGTGTTACGCGTTCAGAAGTTCTTACGTTCCGAGATCCCTCTTTTCCATTTTCATATACAAATACCATTTCCCCGCTGGCCTTGCAGCTCCCATCTGAGCTTGACTGGCTACTGTTTCTGCTGCTGTTCCCCATGCTAACAACCGACCCGTTAGGGGAAGTCTTCTGAGGACGAGGGCTGCTGGGTCTAGATGAGCTGTGATCCTTTTCACGATCTGAAGTGGGGACAACAAGGTGGGAGGAGAAAAAACAGGGAATGAAAGGTTTACATGAGCCCTACGCAGTTTGTGTCTTTCAAGGCACAAAACACGGCAATCTGATAAGTACAAATCCTTTCAATTTAATCTATTCCAGTTAAAGAAATCTTCAAAAGTAACTGTTCATATAAGATCCTGAAGTTTCTACCACTTAGACATCAAAGCCATCTCACCTCCCCAAAGCCTTCACAGGTAAAATTTAGCATTCTAGTACTGAAAAACCAGCTCAACATAACACAGAAACTATGTAACAGAGTTGGTGTTTAGTGCTAAGGTTGGAAAAAACCAACCAAGTTTTGTGACTTAAAAAAAGCGGTTCCTATTTTTCCAAATACCTAAACCCTATGAAGTAAAGGGGAAGCGCTTAGTCAATTATCTTCTTACAAAAATTAAGACCGTTCTTGTGATTTGAACTAACAGGAATACACGCTGCAGACTGAAGAAAGTTACGGCCCATCAAAAAAGGGTACTCCCAGCCCAGGGCACATGTAAGAAATTGTGTGTTGTGGCACCAACAACTAATGCTTTTTATGGTACCCCTTCAGCAAAACAGTAATTAAGAATTAAATCCTGAAATGCTATAGATCGGAACACACCAGAATGATACTGTCTTGTTGGTGAAGTAACATTCCTGATGCATGGAGTGAGCTGAGATTCTGCTCTTTCGTGGGATGAGTCACGAGATCTGTCACTCGACCTGCGTCTGTCCCGTGATCTCTCATGTCCACCACTTGCACCATGGAGGCTCATTTTTGTGTAGTCTATTCCTTTAGCAATACGAGACAAGGTGCTGAAAACAGAAATAACAGCATTGCAACGTTTCAGAAACATTATACATTCACATTTTAAAGGCTTTCACACTCCTTGTCCATGCTTTGAAGATTAGTATCATCCACCTCGATTTTGTTTCTTGTACTCATGTTCATATTTACAAACATGAACAACGATGTGGAATGCTAAGTAGGCAGCAAGAATTACCTGTTTATTGCTGGGCAATCTGCAGAGATGCTGCCCCATCAGCTGAGCCTGCCTGTGAACCTGTATTCACAGAAATCCCTTCCGGAACAGGTAAGTCAAATACAACTGAGCATTGCATTTTGATTCTTTCTGCTAAATTAAGTGTTCTACTCAAATCATGACATTAAAAGTTAGGTTTCACTGGAAAAAAATTACTCCTGTTTTGGAAAACCCTTCTCAGGACACAGGCTTTTAGTACAGACTTTCCCTTTTTTTGCCACTTGCCCTTTTACAAAGGTGGTCAGCTTTAAACTAGCCAATGCATTGAGACACTCCGGCCAAGGGTTTATTTCTGCTCATTCTTTTTACGTTTTCAGTTACTCTCAGAAGGAACAACAGTAAGCCGTCACAACCTAGACAGCAAACCTATTCACTGTATTATTAAAGCCATGACCTACAGCACTGTCAGTAACAAGTAGGACATTTGTTCTAAACCAGCAATATTAATGTAACAGTTTAGGGTTTTTTTAGACTGTGATTAAGTGATGTTGCCTTCCTTAAATTCAGATACTGATTACATTTTGCAATTAATTACTAAGCCTACCAACAAAACTAGTCAGTTTCAAGGTCCAGTACTCTCAGAAAATATCTGATGATAACATATCAACTTGCAACAGTTATTGTTTTTTACCAAAACAGCTGTTTTAACAAAAATACTTACACATTTATTTGTACTCTTTAAACCAGAATTTTTTATATCAGGACAGCACAGACATATCTGTGTCCTTGCACCATACTAGAATTCCCAAATTGGTTTCTTTGCTATTTGCCTTTTAAGCATGGATGTGACAACACTCCTTATTTACGGGTTTAACTGCAGAACTTTCCAAAATCCTCAGGTACTGGATAACCAAGAGAGACGTCTGCATGGCTCAAGGTCTGACAGACACAAGATAGTCATAATTTCCCACAGGAGCCTCAATGCCCCACTTGCTCACAGCCTGCAAATCACACTATTTTTACCAAGAAACCTTCAATGTGACTGTTAGGGATGCTGTAGGATTCAAGAACACAAAGAGGCAAGAAGAATGACCTAGTTAAGAAAAGTACAACGTATTTTAAAAGAATGAACTGTACAAGCAAGTTGAGCAGGATGTCCTCTTTTTAAGTTGCTTAGAAGTAATGGCCAAAAAAAAAAAAAAAAGGGCTCTTCAAAAAAGTCTAGCAGACATGTTCCAGCTTCAGGTTCCGGTGACTGATAGGAGCTAAAATCAGAACCAAAACGCTATGATAGAACTTACACCATTTATATTGGCACAAAATGGGTACTACCATAATGCAAAGAAGAACTATACCGCTCAGCTAAGGAAGACAAGCTTCTCGCCACTCCATCTGAATGAAGGAAGGATCTCATATACAACAAAGCAGAAGTTTGGTGCAGAGAGAACCCACTGCAATACTGTTTCCTGCCAAGCTCGAAATATGCTGCAATAAGACATGTATCTTCAGGATGTGAAGTCAGCCAAAGGTCTATTGAATAAGGTAAAAGAATTGCAAGCCTTGCTTGTGGCTGGAAATGCTGAGATTTATAGTCCAAGAATAAAGATGATCCAACCACTTTCATTAAAAGGAGATAGAATTTTCCTCAGGACTTCCAATGCAATTCTGAATATACCAAGATTGATAGCATTTGAGCATGGCTAATGCGTCTCCTCCCTTGTTTTACTTCTCCATTAGAGAAAGCTAAATTTTGTGTTACAAAAGTGAAAAGTGTAAAAATTAGCAAGAGTGAGATCTGCAAACCTCCCTTTCAAGAACATCAACAATTCAGGAAAGCCTTTGCACCTTTTCTACCATATATGTGTGTGCAAAATATAACCATTTTAGTAGGTACAAAATATGTCCACAAGTTATGAGAAATGTGGATTATAGCCTATAATTAAAATCTAACTTGAAACCAAAGTCTGACCCCTGTTTATACATGATGATACTCATTACTACTACAGCTAAACTTCCCAAGAAGTAGTCAAACTTAAAAAAAACAAAAAAAAACCAAAAAAACCCAAACACAAACAAAAAAAGAACCTCTGAATCTCATCTGCATGTTCATGTTTGTGCATCGGGTTATAACCAACTATCCCACAAAGGGGGTGTGTGTGTAGTACTCAAACACATACATATTTTGTCAGAGGACTGCTATCTCAGCAAATCCTAATAAAGCCCCGTGTGATCAGGCCTTTGTTAAAGCAGTGCTTTGATCCTAGCCCTGGTAATATTCCTAACCATGCTGTGAGAAACAGGAGCTTTGCAGGTGCCACATTTTATAGTATCAAAATGTATGACTCACTATTTCTCAACAGCTAAGGCGCTCTAGTTGCTTTAAGTAAGGGAAGCACACCAGAAAATGAAACTGAACCACTGTACGGATATACAGGCTTATCACACATTTTGGCAGAGCAGACGTGAATTACCCTTTAACAGAGAAGGCAATTAAAATGTGATTCTTAATCCAGAAAACCATCTAAAGCCACATTACCCTCCAAGCAGTGATTCAGAGCTCACACTGAAGTAGGGTAAGCCCTAGTTAATAATCTCTTCACAGGAGTTGAGAAAAACAGGTGCTACAGGAAGTCACGCTGACTCAGCTGGCATCATGCTTCCTCCTTAGTCACGTCTGAATAAAGGACTAAACACGCCAGACACGACCGTTTCAGCTGTACCTGCCCAGTATCGGAACTGGGGCTGCTTCTGTCTTGGTACGTACAGCCAGCAAGCCTGGGAGGAGAAGCAGTGTGAAGATTAACCTGCCTCCTACTGCCAGCCACGTCCATCCCTTCGGAGCAGGACACACGAACCCTCATTCGGCACTACGCAAGGGGCAGAGGCTGCCAGCCAGCTGGAGGAGGACAGGATGCTTAAATATGAAATCAATTGTTTCTGAAACAAGTAGATTAGTAAATAATTTCAAAGAGCTGTTCAAATTGCTGCTGGCCACACCATTCATCCGCTTCTATGTTGTACTTACCTTCCTTTAATGTGCAGATTAATGCCAACTGTGGGACTGGGACAGATTAATGCCAACTGTGGGATTGGGACAGATTAATGCCAACTGTGGGATTGGGACATTATCTATTAGCCAGAAGATGCAAGATGTAAGCAAAAATTGCAGCACTTCAGAGAATTCAAGCAGTTTGGCTTGAGACAGCACCATCGGAATCACGAATCTTAACTCATCTTAGTAACAGCCATCTAAAACGTCAATCTTAAATCTCATCGCTGTGGAGTCACAGTACACAAAAAAGTTGGTTTCTTCGATCTGCTGGATACGTATCTGACAAAATCTGAAGTTCCATTTGTTTGACAGCATACGTACTCAGATAAATACTACCACCGAGATGCAACTTTGCTCCACAATAAACAAGGCAACTAAAATGAGTTTAACTCCAAACAGGGAGAAAATAAAGAAGAGGAATGTAGCATGTCAGAAGAGACAGTCACAGGTTTTCCCCTGCAATATTTGACTACAAAAACTGTGTCACTGAGCTACTCTGCCACTTAGTCTGAAGAAGGAGCTACACCTGTGGCCAGTACATATAAAAGAAGAACCGTGGCATGTATTTTCCTGTGAAGAGGCTTTAGAAGAATTTGCAAATGTTCAAAAAAAAAGAAAGATATATCAGAACTACCAAATAATTTTGATTTTTTTTTTTTTTTGATAGAAAGACTTGTAAACATGACTTTCTGCCCCCCTCAAAGCAGCCACTGGGGACAGGAGGTTGTTTCTGCAAGAAAATGCAAAAACCCTTTGCTCCATCATACCAACAATGCAAAACTTGCTAAAAGTTGCTTTATGTCACTCTCTCCAGAGTTTTAAAATGCCGACTTCTTAAGTTGCTAGGTAAGGCTTGGCGGTACATTTTGTTCAAGGAGTCGTAACATTTGTAGAAAATGGAACTTTCACTACAAACCTGTCCCCAGGGATGCAGGCAAGCCAAACTGTCATTCCCTAGGGAGTTCCACAGTTGTGTCAATGCAGCTACCTACCTACATGGACGGAAGAGTGACTGACAGAAGTATAGCTGCCCCACTGGCAAGAACAGGCAAACTGTTAGGAAGTATGGTGGTTCACAGAAGCATTATGCAGACCAGATAAAACACCAGTACCTCTGCAACAGCAGTGAACCTCTGATAATGAAAAGTGCCAGGAAGCCATTGGTCTCATGTGGCACCCGGCTGCCATACTATATTAATCTGTAATTTCAGCCTACAACAGTCAATGGTGCTCTGCACAGTGCCTCCAAGAAACTCATTATACTTTCAGCTATCTCCCTCTGAAAAGAAGTATTTGCCATGTCAACTTGCAATTAATTTCCCAGCCGATGACCACCAGCTAAATGCCATGCCATAGAAACCAGGGGCAAAGACTGAGGTACAACACCAGCCTAGAGGCAAAATTTTCTCCTGCATGCTTAATAACGTACTGCATTTAATTTAAAACTGTGAGAGAGGAATAAACAAAACCACACACAAGCATTTTAAACCCACAGCCTCATTTCCCCATTCACTAAAGCTGGAAAAAGCCTCATATATGTAGAATGTCCAGTACTCAAAGTTTATAAAGGAAAGGTAAGAGAGTCTTGCTTTACCAATTACTTCCCTATAACGGGGAAAAACCACAAACATCCAACCGTATGAATATTGGTGTATTTAGACAATCTTCACAAACTCAAGATACAGTTTTTCCTGGCTCCAAAGGAATGCTGGGACACTAGGCATTGCACCCATTCAAGAACCTTAGGTCAATGACAGAATTTATTTTCCCCCTCAGTCAGGGATCAAGGAAGCTCTGCCTTTGTCAAGGGAAGAGGCATTTTCTTTAAAAGCAACTGCCTCACAAAGAAAATCAAATAAGCTCAAGGCTTTATTTAAGCAAACCTATTTAATATGATGTAAAGGAGGAAAAAAGACTACCATCAAAATGGCACACTTGTCATACTGGTATGCTTCCTATTTTTGCAGCAAGGGAAGAGCTGTTTTTAAAAAATGTAAATGCTCTTCAATTTAATGATGCTTTGGAGTCATCTGTGGGAAGAGCGCTTCAGTTTGCCTTTATACATAACAACATATTGCTCTGAATATACTACTAATGATTAAAAGAGGTCATTAAGCTAAATTAATTCTACTGCCAAAACAATTAGCATGTATTCCAATACAACAACTTCATGTGCATCCTTCTGAACACTGCCAATAAACACACTTGTTTTACAAAACAGGCTCTCATCTACACAGAATTATGGTGCTAAACCAACATACTTCTAGCCCCCGAAACCATCCTAAAACCCACCTAAATGAAAAGGACACAGCAGTGGAATATTAACCAAGATTTTTGCCCTTGTCTTCCCCCTTTATTTTCTAAAACTTGTATTAACTAACTCTTCTTAAAATACAGACTTAGATCCTTTCCTAGGATGATTCACATAATCAACACATGTAGAATAGGGATACAGAGCTTTATCTATACGCTAATTTACAGCTATAGTGCTATAAGGCTTTGGAAGAAAAGAAATCTGTTCTGTTCATACGGCTAGGACTCACACAATGACAATGCTTCTGCCCCTCTTCCTCCCCCTGAAGTCTGTTCTTTGTCAGCAGACATTTCAATTGACCAGTACACACAAAGGACAGCACTTTTCCTCATTCTTCTCCTGAATAATACCCGCAGATTATTCCTGTTAACAGATACGCACCTTCCTCTTGTATCTATCAGGGAAGAAACACAAAAGCATGGCAATAATTTTGAAATCGGAGCACAAAGGAATTCTGTTCCTTCCAAGAAGACAGCTTTGAAAGCCAGATCAGCATCCTTTGGCATTACTTGTTAAGTTCAGCATATTTGATATTTCCATCATTTCTTCAGTAGTTCACTGCACCATCAGCGAGCCTCACTTTTTCCTCCATCATCTTCCCCTCAAGGATAAGAGATTGCAGCTATACAGTCCATTAAGTGTTCAAAGACGCAAGCCCCTCTAGATATTAATTCAATTCAGTTTCTCACAGTCACTGACTCAGCCATGCGTAGTGCAATCCTGACGTCTGACCTCGCAGCCTCCTGTGAGCTGAATTCATACTTGCCGTTTCCCCATCTCTAAGCAGCCATTGGGTACCAGGATTGACAGGCAGGGTGGGGAGCGTGCGAGAGGAGAGCTGCTCGGTACTGTGCCAAGTACCATCTGCGAAGCTATTTCTAGTCCTGCCAGCTTGTCGGGTTTCAGCACACAAACACCACAGCTGAAAAGGTTATTGCTAACTTTCTCTTGTCACATCTCTCATTTGTGCTTGTGAGCATTCAAGATAGACAATTCCACGCAAGTTTCAGAGGATGGTTAACCTGCTCCTGTAAAGTCTGCCTGGATTAATATTTAAAATGCATTCACCTTTCACTGAGTTCAGAAGCAGGTACAGCAACAGCCTTTTGAGAACAAGGCAGCACAAGCCTCCATTTTTTAACTACAAACATCCCTTTTCCAGCACGTCTAAGCCAGAAAAAGTGTACTCTGCTTTGTGACAGTCTACATATTAGTATATAATTATACTAATCAGCATGTTTACTGATCAGAAATCAGTTCACCAAGTCCTGATGTAGTGCAACTTCCCATCAATACGTCATCAAGTGCTTGACAACAAGTCAAGCCCATCGAGCACAAAAAACAAAGCAAATTAATACACGTGTCAGGAGAACATTTTCTAAAGGTTTTTTTCTTTGGGGAAGATAAGTAAGCATTATGCTAGAGCTTTTTTAAAATTCTTCTTTTTAGAATGTCTGTAGGCTGTTTCAAGGAGCCATGATACACTGTAGGGATAGTTTAAAAGCAAGTCTTACAATAAATAAAAATCAAGATGTCATAAATGATAGAGTGAAAATTAAAATATGATGAAAGCTGAAGGAATAAGGAGAATTGTTCAACAAAAGACTGCTGCTATAAAGAGGATGTCAGTAAGAAAAACAAGAGGCCTGTGACTAGAGAGGCAGGAGAGCATCAGCATTCTAGACTGAAGAGGCACCTCATGGAACAAAAAACTTCCTGCTCACACAATTTCAATTACTGGAGCCAGTGAATTTTCTCCTGTTTTTAGGGTCTTGTGAGGGTTCACACAACCACTGTCCCCATGCCCCAAGGACAGAATAACTATCAGAGTCTTGCAAGCCTTTTCTTGCCTTCAAAACAAGCCATGGCTCTGATAAGCTATCTAGAAAGCATGCTAGAAAACACCCTTCTTTCTCAGGCATTTTTTTGCCAACAATACAACACTCCCCAGCAGCAAGAAAAAGCACAAGTATACCCAGGTTCTTTCACAACTGGTTCCCTGTATGGGGTCTTTGCTCCATAGCAGAATTAGTATGTTTTATTCTCCTTTACTCCTATTTCAGGTAGAAAGAACATGCTAGGGATGGATTACCTCATGATTCCCACAAAGCCACTCCTCAGGGCAGGCCAGGCATCCAGTCTTGTAGAAGCATGGTCCAGCAGTCACGCTTAACTGGGGTCTCAGCCTCCAGTAAGGAAGCCCTTGGAAAGAATTCCCGCTGCTTAATTTCAGGAGTGCAACCAGATCTTCCCTCAGCTCAGCACAGCAACTCTGTGAACACTTTCCTGCTCCAAAATTCTTAAGTATTGATATAATTTTGGTCTTCAGTGGGCTCTCTCAACTATGAGTAATATATTATTTTGTAATTCAGTTCCATTCCAGGAGGGAAGTAAAAAAGTTCCCATGAGTGTTGAGTTGCCAAAGGGATTTTTCAAGCAGCAAATAATTAACCTTTAGGCAGGTATACATTCATACCTTGTGTCTTCTGTCAAGCTACCCAAACACACAACCTCCATAAAAGAATACTGGTTGCCTTTATATACCAATTCCTACTCCATTTTCAAAATGGGATGTTAGGTAAAAGACAAAGTTTAAGAAACTTAGAGGCATTTTCTCCTTGGAATTGGAAAATACCTCCATCCATTAAAAAACCAGCTCCAGAAGTTCAAATTAAAAAGAACTGGGTCCAAACACTTTCTGAACCTCTATCTAGCCATTCTAGCTTCTAGTGCTTCATGTCTTAAAAGTCAGGGTCTGATCAAGTTTTGCATGATGCTATAGTCCACCATAAATATACCTGGTGTTATTTGGAAAAGGTCATTTATGTGCTGGAGAAGTTCAAGAGGATTTAGTGTGTGCTTTTGCACAAACAGTCACTGAGTTTTCCTTCTCAACAGTATTCACAAGCTCCCATTTCAGCAAAATGGAACGAGGAAAAAAAACCCCACCAAACAAAAAGACAAACATTTAAGACCATTACTATACTTCAGATACCTTACAAAAAATTGGAAGACTGATGTTTTTCAAAGCCATCACTGAGTGGAGCCCATTTTTCCAGATTCCAAGACCACCTCTTCCTAGCCTATCTCATAGAAACATAGAATGGTTTGG
>NW_010225892.1:0-10324 GCF_000690775.1 Eurypyga helias
AGAAAAGAGTTGGCTAGTCAGCCCACTGCTCAGTATGTGTGGTAGTTCAGCAAGGCAGTTTGGATTCATAACTCTCACAGTTTCTGAAAAGAGGGTGACTTAAAGCCACAAGCCACTTCCCTGTGATCAGTAGAATTTACCCAGAAAATGATTTGAATTTCCAGATGAAAATACATCTCTTTCTTTTGGATGGAAAGGAGAGAGAAGGCACTTGTGATGGGGACTCATTAAGTTATTCCGTTTCTGAGGTTCTTAGGATTTCTTACTGTATGTTTTAAACTGTTTGATAGGTGCTGCCTTCTGCTTGTGACTGGATGTAAATGTTAAAGATAGTCACAATTCCCTGTCCCTCCTGCAGCCTTCTGCTACGTAAGGAGAATTTCAGTGGCATCAATTTAAGAATGTAAGCTATATGTTTACCTGTCTTTCTGAGAGTGGTTTTTCTTCAACAGTAAATCCTAATGCCCACGTCCAGACATGTGGAATAACTGCATCAAGAAGCAATCACAGAATCATAGAGTGGTTTGGGTTGGAAGGGACCTTAAAGACCATCTAGTTCCAACCCCCCTGCCATGGGCAGGGACACCTTCCACTAGACCAGGTTGCTCAAAGCCTCATCCAGCCTGGCCTTGAACACTTCCAGGGATGGGGCATCCACAGCTTCTCTGGGCAACCTGTTCCAGTGCCTCACCACCCTCTCCGTGAAGAATTTCTTCCTGATATCTAATCTAAACCTCCCCACTTTCAATTTAAACCCATTACCCCTTGTCCTGTCACTACAGGCCCTTGTAAAAAGTCCCCCCCAGCTTCCTTGTAGCCCCTTCAGGTACTGGAAGGTGCTATAAGGTCTCCCCGGAGCCTTCTCTTCTCCAGGCTGAACAAGCTCAACTCTCAACCTGTGTGCACTGCTAAATTCATATTCAATATAAAAAGTCCAGGACAGGTAAGCAATTTTTTGGGCCCTAAGCCTATGTTTCCCTGCATTTGTTTGTGCTCATGTATATGCATAAGATCTGTTGGTGATGAGGAAGTTGTTCACACCCTCTATTCTTACATACTCTGGACAATGACAATATATGACCAGTCCCATTAATTTGTATTTTGTAACACTGAAGAGAGACATCCTTGAATGCAGGATACCATTCAAAGTGAAGAATAGATGTTCTGTAAACCGAAACCTCAGTGATGTAGTCTGAATAAATTGTAAGAGCATTCAATAATGTCAGCGTTTATATTTTTGTCTTTATTTTGGACAAGCACTGTGCTGAAGATGGTCATACCAATTGAACTGCTATTACAAGGCACTGTAAATTGAGATAAAATTTTCTTTGGCTTTTATTTCTGAAAGTGCTGTGGGGAAACACATAATTTTATTGAAAGATGAGCCTGTGATCTCTATAGTAGCTGACTGCATTGAGCACAGATTTTCTTTGTGTAATGACACCTTGCATTTGAGGAATCCATTTGTCTGGCTCACATTTTCCTTATCCTTTTTATATGGTCTAGGAATGTGCTGGATGGATTGTTTGGCATGAGTTTGAGCTTGATGGGAGCTCTCATTATTTCCTGCCCTGGTAGTTAGGGTTGGAAATAATATAGATGAGGCCCTTGGTTCTACTTCAGTTTCCAAATCATGAATACTAAATCAATTTTAAAACATAGATTAAATTCCCAACGGTGTTTTTCTGGAGAGGGATTTAGATTTGAAGTTACAGGCGCTTGAACATTACAGATGTTCAAGTGCTGTATGTGTAGCATTTTCATTGTTGATATACTATGCAATGAATAAGGTTTTATAATTATTTTCCTTTTCTTCATGGATATTAAGTCTAGAAGATTGAAACATAATTGAAACCTACATTATCACTCGAGATGAATTGGAAAACCAGCAGAGAGGCCAGAAAGATTCTACTGAGACTTGTGTCATATCATAAGGGTTTGCAGAGCTTGTACCATTCCCTAGTTGTGGGCTATATAATTGACATAATTTACTCCAGAGATGTAGAAGTAGAATAGGGAGCACTGTAAATTGGGAATGGGATTAATGGACAGTGTTGGCACAAAAGCTTGCACGGTACCTGTTGGCATGGTGTAAAACACAACTATATGTGCAGATTATAATCTGAAAAACCTAATTAAACAAACTAGTGCTGTTCTGCACTCTGTGTCAAAGCAGAGGTCAAATGCTGTAGACCTTTCTAGGGGATATTACTGGGAAGGTAAGAAAAAAATGCTAATTTTTGGCTTGATTGCATGCACGTTTGAGTCACAGACAAAATATTTGATAATAAAATATTTCTTTGGCAAATGATTTTGGCAGTTCTGGGCTCAGTAAGTGGATATGCCACTGAGTCATTGAATCTTGTTCAGTGAACAAATGGAGTTTCTAAACTAATGCAGAGTGAGCACTTTTCGCAGGGGGGGATTGGGTTTTAGAGAACAGAGTTAGATTATGGTTAAGTGTACTCTTCAGTGCTGAGATTGCCTAGGTTTCTTGTTCATTAAGATGAGTGGTTTGGTATTTTTAATGTAGCATTGCTTTTAGTTGTCCGTTGGTGCAAGGGCTTCTGGATTATTTTGTTTTGACATGAACGATTACCAATGATTCCCTTGTTCTGTATTTTCTTGCTTTCGGGATGTTTCTTAGTGTGTTGCTTGTAGTGAGAGTAGCCTACTACATGTCTGTAAAAGAAAAGATCCTGTATATTATTTTAAAGCTGCTAGCTAAGTGGTGCTGTTTGATAAACTATCCATTTCGTATTTGTGTATTTATTTTAGATCTAATTTAGTCTGGATTAGAAGCAAAACAGTAACTGTCTCTAGATTTAGACCATCATAAGGTAGATTTCATCAGGTTGATTAAAGGTTGTTTGATAGTGTTTCAGCTGTGTTTCACAAATGTGGACCTGGTGCACATTGACAAAAGAAAATCTAAATCCACTTCAATGAACCAGCTGAAGCTGCAGTATCTATCTGACTGGTCTGATTTGTAGATAAGAATTCAACAGAAGACAGAATTAGGAAGAGTTAATGTACTGTTGTTTAAGGTGTGAAGACATTTTCAAAAAATCTGCTCAGTTCTTGAGCACAATAAAAAAATTTCCTGAACAATTTTTATCAGTTTTCATAACATCAAAACTGTCATCAGCAAATGAGGTCTCCAGCCCCTGTGGCTGCTGAGCTGCTGAACACGATGCAGGAGTTGGAACAGTACCCTTCTGTCATCTGGGGACCCCGTGGGCAGTGCCACTGCTATTGGGAGCCCAAATCTTTTAGCAAGTTGAGTTCTTGTAGTGCTTGGGAAAACTCTGAACCTCATTAAACTAAATAGGCTGTTCTGTGGGAGGGGAAAAAGATTTCCAAAAATTTATTGAGGAAGGAATAAAGAAAATATTGAGGAACTACGGACTGAGACGAATGCTTTAAAAGCCAGCAGTGCTGCTGTTAAATCTTTACAGTTGTACAGAAAATGACACTTGGTGCTGTCTAGCAGAGATACAGGTAGCCTCGGGCTGGGGGATGGCTTCTCCCCTCCCACATCACAGCAGGTCGCTATGTACCGTGTCCCCATGCTCTGCGCTGGTGCTTCAGCTCGGGTAGGCTTGGCTGTTGTCCGTTACGTGATCCCTCTCCCCAGGCAGTAACCTGCGTGCCTTTCCCGAGGCAGGGATCTCCTCTTCTCCCTGCTGCGGCTAGCAGCACAGCTAAATCTCTGCGTAGCCCTGGCTTTGTTCAGTTGCTGCGCTCAGATTCTGCTCTTTCTGATGTTTTGCAGGCCTCTCTCAACCGATGTCTCAGTTTTACTGTCTTTTTACTGCCCCTGCTGTCTTTTCTTCCTTCTCCCAGGGATTAAAAAACCTGGCATTTGTTGCCTATAAATTGCCCTAAGTTGCTGGGCTATAGGATTTTTCCTGCCCATATTGTACCAAAAGTGGCTGAAACCCATCCTCTCTTGTACGTGACTACCAGAATGCTTTCTGCACGAAATAAAACCCAGCAAACAGTATGTCTATCATTTTTCCACTTATTAAAGATGATGTTTTATTTTCCTAAATCCTTTCTGAACTGACTTTTTTAAACTGAACTGAATTTTCTGCCTTATAAAGAATACAACTAAGTCAAGGTCGCCCAGCAAATAAGATATAAATTTGCGCATGTGTTTTTGTTGGGAGGGTGCATCTCTCCTCCAACAGACTTTTCCCGTTAGGATAATTTAGTGTTGCTGTATCTGTTTTTGTTTTAGCATTGAGTATCAACATTTTGGACTTCTAAGAATCTTGAGATTCGCTTCTATTGTCCTGCACTAGGACACTGAGGTTTGAGGTTTAAGGTTTAAAATTCTTCCAGCCTCTTCCATTGCTCTTCAGGTTAAACTCTTTTCAGGGTGTGGTTTATCTTCAAGGTTGTCTCTGTGCATGCCTGTATCTTGTTGTGTCCTAAGTTGTTATTATATGAGTTTCCATTTTCCTTTGTATTTTAAAAATAATCTTAAATGGAACTATTGAAGAAAAATAGCTGTCAATTATATCATGTATTTAATGAATTTGTAGATTTTAACACAGCTTACTTTTTAAGATCAGGACTTCTATTTCGTTTTACTTATGTCTTCAGCTTTACTTTTCAATATAGATTTACATCTAGAAAATATTTTCGCAAAGTTGGGAACGTATTTCATATTTTTACTTTAGGATGTTTGATCGTCTGAACTGTATGGTTTTATTTTTTAAAATGGCTCTCACCCCAAAAAGTTTGTGTCTTTGTTCTTAATACAGCTTGCATTTACGTGTGGATTAGTAGAATTTTACAAAGATGCAATACTGTTATTTTTCTGAAGGTTTTAAAAATTAATCCTCTCATGGAAGAATCAGATGGCAAGGAGGCAATGCCTTAACTTGAGACGGGTTTGAATATGAAGATAACATTGGGGTTTCTGTAGCTGAATAATAACTGCAGTTTGCTGAAATGTGCTACGCTGAACTTGAGGGCACTGCAATGTACCTGCTGATTGTTGAGCTCCTTATGAAAGACAACTAAAAGTACTTACCCTGGAGAGCTACAGATTGAGATGAAATGCTGACTTTTTGATACTACTTATGTGGTACAGTAATAGCTCTAGCTAAAGAATTCTTATTCACTTTAAAGCTTTATATTTTTGCTTGGTACGACTTGAAAAGATGGTGTGGTGTGGTGAGGTTTTTTCTTTTTTTTTTTTTTTCTTCTTTTTTTTTCCCCAAAGCAGATAGGGTTAGAGAGGGTAATTCTGTATGTTTTTAGATCAGGTGTGGTAGCTGCTTTGCTATCAGCACTGTGTGGGTATATTTGCAATCAAGTTTAAATAGCATAATGAG
Source organism: Eurypyga helias (assembly GCF_000690775.1). Taxonomy (NCBI): domain Eukaryota; kingdom Metazoa; phylum Chordata; class Aves; order Eurypygiformes; family Eurypygidae; genus Eurypyga; species Eurypyga helias. Next base: position 5,349 of record NW_010225892.1, read on the forward strand.
TATCTACATGGAGTGTTTTTCCTAAGCTTTACATTATTTACTCTGTTGGGACCTCCAGTAAACATTTATAGTGTTCTTCAGGGCTAACTGTACCATTAAGCTTGAGATGCCAGGTATAGAAAATCACTATATAAAAAACCATCAAGATCTTCTCTAAGGCATTTCTAACTGATTTTTTTGCCTGTGATATTCTAAACCATTTTTTTACAATGTCTGTGATGGATGATGCAATTCTAAAGAGAAGGTTATAGCAAATTAAAGTGTTATGCTTCAGTAGACTCAATCATAAGCATGTAATGTAACAATACACTCTGTAAATGGTATAAGAAAGAGGGAATGGTAGTTTCCTCCTGTAAGCTTCTGAAATTAAATTGATTTATTAAACTTGCTATCGGTCAGATACTAAAGATTTGGTCTCAAAGGTGCCTATTCATGGATGTTTACTAGCTGACGGGTTTATAAGATACATTGCTTTCAATACGTTCAGATTCTTCTGTGTTGTTTTATTTACTTTAGTGAAAATTGTATGCCTCACAACTACATGAACATCAGCTGCTGTAGTAGGTAAAAACAGTGTAAATGATATTTGAACTGCTCCAGATATGATAAAACAATGGAGTACACTACATGACTCTCTTTTTCAGGAACTGGGTAAAATTGCAACAGGCAAGAGTTAGCATTATTTCTAATTTTGCACTGCTTTTCATGATGATCTGTGCTGTTCCTTAGATTTCAGCTTCTATAGTCAGGATTGCTCGTTTAAGTTTTTGCCTACTCTTTTTTTTTTTTTTTTCCCCCTGAACTTTTTAGCCTTTTTAATTGCAGGAATATTTAGATTCTAGCTGCCTCCTCATGACTCAGAAATGAAAATGGAAATAAAGACACCTCCCTCCTGCTAAAACCTTCTTATTATAGGAATCTAATTTTTAAGGGTAGTTAATGAAGATGAAGGACCCAGTTCATGATTTTTGAATTTAAGGATTGGCAATACTTAATGTGCTCCAAGGAGAGCCCTGAGCAGTATTCAACAAAGGTATGCAAATGATAGTATGCACTAAGGCTATAGAAAACTTCATATGAAGCTAAGAAAAGGCCAGAGCTGAAAAATGTTGATGGTAGTGACTAAGATTTAGCTTTGTGTTGGTGAAATGATGTACAGTTTTGATGTCTGAGCAGAGAGAACTCTACTAGTGAGAATAGGAATTAATCATGGGACATTTATATGCAATTTTATCCCTAAAAAGGCTTTTTAAAATTACATGAGGTTGCCCATCTCTAATTTTCTCTTACTGCTATGTGCTTGTTTCACCCCCCCAAAAATGTTTAAGATAACTGAAGTCCTGTGGAATGAACTTTGGCTGTTGAAAGTTAGGTTGTCAGTCCTTATCTCTCATAAATTGTCCAAAATAATGATAAGTCCTTTTTATATTTGTATAACTCCCATGTTTTATTTTTTGCAACAAGGAGACTTGCTCTTCAGACCACCTGAAATAAATGCTCTCACTCCATCCCCCGTCCAAGTTTATTTTCTTGTGACTGATTTGCCTACTGTGGTGACAGCTGGGACAGTGATGGCAGCAAGTCCGAGCTCTGATGTGGGGCCAGTGTGTGTGTGACAGGTCCTTGCCTGACACTGCTTGTATGAGGTCAGTGTGATTTGCTGTACAAGCAAACATAGAGCAGTTCTCCCCCCATTTCTGCGCTGGAGCAGCTGAACAGACGACAGTAACCCTGGAGTATTTCCTTGCACACAAGCCTGAGGCAACTAGTACGTGAGTGAGATTCACGGATCTGAGGCATGAATTCACAGACAAGAAAAATCAGGCAGAAAGGCTCACCTTGTACCTTTTGTACCCTGACTCAAGTCTAAATTTTTATACTAGTAAAAAAAGAGTTTGAAGTCATCAGTGGAGCTTATTCCATTAGACAAAAGAAAAATCTGCTCAGCAGTGGGAAGGGAACAGCTGGAGAGAAAAACTTTCTCTTACCTGAGGCCACTAACAACACAAAACAATCCGAGGCATGCACTGGTTAAATCTTAGAATGTGCTATAGGCAACCCACTTCTGCAATTGCCATAGAAAATTATTGTTAGCCATTCTGTTGATAGTTCATATTGTAGGAATTACTAGCAGATGGGAAAATAGATGACTCGGAATATGGTATTAACAATCCATATTTTTTTAATCAAAAGCCTCTAATAAGGCATATTGCATCTGTAAGATTCATTTAAGCAGTTGCTAGGAAGAATTTGTTTTTTTCAAGTAAACACAACAAACTTGATACAGATTATTTTTTGATTGAGTATCTATTTTCTTAACAATGTAAACCCTGAAAGTATTTTTGCTTGTTTTCGCTGCACCAGCTTAATGACAGTATTCCATAATTTAGTTTGATAGTCTGGAGGTTTGCAGTGGTAACTCATACGTTATGGAATTACTAATGAAATCTAATTTTTTCATATTGAAAACATCACAGGCCTAGAGCTTTTATTTACCTCTGTTAGCTGTCAAGGGTGGATTAAGATTATAGTGTGCTACATCCACCAAAACTTTGGCTTTCGCCCCCTGAAAAGTTTGGATGGCTACGGGTATGTGCTAGCCAAGTGCGGCTAATGACTTCCAGACTCTTTTCCAGACCCCTTCACCTAAATCCATGGACCGCAAGCACCACTGAGTATCTCAGTACGGCCTGGGTCCTCCTGCAGGCAAAAGTGGTATTGACTACAAGTAATTACTTGGTTTGCTGAAAATGCTCATCCGGATGAAGCTGGTCCGTCTGGGATGTAGGAAGCTAGACTGGAAGACCAAAAAAGTGAAAGTTGTTGCACTTCCCTTGCTGAAGTTTGGTTCTGGGAGATTACCGCATCAGTACGTGAGGAAAGAATCCCTTGTTTGTCACTGTGTGAAGATGTGTATAAAAGCAATCAACCTGAAACCAGTATCGACCGAAGAAAGAATGTTTTCTGCATGGCAGATATTCTTCCGATGACATGCTAAACTGCACTGTATTCAACCAACCTTCCGTGATAACACTGGATTATTTTTTTCTGCTGCTACAAAGCTTAATTGCTGCTTCTTAGAACCCCAGAGTAATTAACAGCGGTTCCTTCCACCTTCATGCAAGGGGAGTTCACACCTGTTTCTGTAGTACTTGGAGCTCTGACCAGTGCTCTGATCTCAACTGGATTGCTTTGTGCTTGGGGCTGCCCCAACTTTTGGATTTTTACTGTGTCCCAGCTTAATGAGGATGGTCACTTTAAGAAAGGCTTGCTAATGATTCTTAATCTGTTCTGCTGCTTTTTAACTTCTACATGTAGCCTTTCTTAGAAGTCTCTCTTCCTGTTACGAATGAGTTGAAAAATGAGCCAAGGTAAATGATTGGTGTCCCACTTTCTAAAAGTTTGAGATAAGGTGTACACCAGGTTTCCAGACTTACCGATCTCCTAACTGTGTGGTTGAGTTGCCTTTTCCAAGGATTATAACTGAAAAATACAATTCAGTTAAAAAGCTAGTTATGCTTTGCTTCTGTGCTGGTTATCCCAGCTCAAGTTGGTGCTGCTGAAAGGATGATCTACCACTGGAAGCTGGGTTGATGGAGCTCCTTTCTGCCTTCCTTCCACCAGGCAGAGGAGAAGGCAGAGGCAGGAGCTGCTGGCACTCAGCTTGCAGCACTGGGACCTCGCCTGCAAGGATGACTGTTAACGGTCTCTTGGTAGGCAAAATCAATTTCCTTCATTCTAGCGAAGCAGAGACTTTCAGTGGCGCTTCTTTGGGTGTGACTGTGTCTTGAGAATCCATCAGTTTGTAGAAGAAATTATTCAAAGTTATCTGGCTCTGAAGACAGTTTTGCTTTGGGCTTTTTTCCTTGCTTCTCTTATATGTTGGAAGTCTCTCTGGTGATTAGGTTAACAAATACACCTTTCAGGAGAGAAGTTTTTTTCTATGCACACCTGATTTTTCTACTGGAAAACTGAGTATGGGTACCCACTCTGTATGTGTGCGTAAAGTAGTAAAGACTCTGCGTGTGTGTGTAAAACAGATGCACACACTTTCTGAATATTACACATTATTGCACATAATTGATAGATTGATGGCATTATAAATTGTAGTTCTGACTGCTGCTTACCCAAACCCGTGTGATTACCTGGTGATATGAAGGGTCCCAGTGAAGGCAAACACTGTTACCAGCAACATTGTTCACTGAAGACCCCTGTCTTGGAGGTGGCCTGTCTTGACAGTAATTGCTGTCTGTTATGGGGTTGTGGGTGTTTGATTGGCTGCTCATGGCTTGGATGGGTATGCTCTTTGCTGGGTAAGAAACTGGCAGGATGGCTGGGCCCAAAGAGTTGTGGTGAATGGAGTGAAATCCAGTTGGTGGCCAGTCACAAGTGCTGTTCCCCAGGGCTCATGCTGGGGCCAGTTCTGTTTGATATCTTTGTCAATGACACGGATGAGGGGATTGAGTGTACCCTCAGTAAGTTTGCAGACAAGTTGGGTGGGACTGTTGATCTGCCTGAGGATCGGAAGGCTCTATGGGGAGGGATCTGGACAGGCTGGATCGATGGGCCGAGGCCACCTGTATGAGGTTCAACAAGGCCAAGTGCCGGGTCCTTCACTTTGGGCCAAAACAACCCCATGTAATGCTACAGACTTGGGGACGAGTGGCTGGAAAGCTGCCCTGGGGAAAAGGACCTGGGGGTGCTGGTTGACAGCAGCTGCATATGAGCCAGCAGTATGCCCAGCTGGCCAAGAAGGCCAATGGCACCCGGGCCTGCATCAGGAACAGTGTGGCCAGCAGGACTAGGGAAAGGATTGTGCCCTGGTACTGGGCACTGGTGAGGCCGCACCTCGAATCCTGTGTTCAGTGTTGGGCCTCTTACTGCAAGAAAGGCATTGAGGGGCTGGAGCGTGTCCAGAGAAGGGAACGGAGCTGGGGAAGGGTCTGGAGCACAAGTGCTGTGAGGAGCGGCTGAGG